>NC_037681.1:40749150-40952611 GCF_003255815.1 Theropithecus gelada
CCCGAAAAAAAAAAAAAAAAAAAAAAAAAAACCCAACTGGTTGACTTCTTGTTGTAGTGATGCAAATCCAGTCTGAGGGAAGCACAGCACTTCCGGTCGTCTAAATAAGACGTTCCCTCTAGGAAGGGCTCTAGGCTTAGCAGCACTACTGCCTTATTTGATCTGATTTCATCTGTGGAGCCATACGGGGACCTAGCTCTTAACATATGAATTACATGTGAAAACACCGGGGTTCAGTCACAGCTGGCTGCATGGGTTTGCTTAGATGCTTTTCTTTTTAATGTTTTTATTTTTTTATTTTTTTTGACCCAGGGTCTCACCCTGTCACCCAAGCTGGAGTGGGGTGTTGCAACCATAGCTCACCGCAGCCTTGCCCTCCTGGGCTCAAGAAATCCTCCCACCTCAGCCTCCTGAGTAACTGAGATTATAGGCGCAGGCCACTCTCCTCCCCACCCCATCCCATTTTATTTTTCTCAGGGACAGGGACGGGGTTTTGTCATGTTGCCCAGGCTGGTCGTGAACTCTTGAGCTCAAGCAGTCCTCCAGCCTGGGTCTCCCAGGCCCAAGGATCACAGGCGTGAGCCTGGTTAGATAATTGTTAAAGCAAAGTGTGGAACTCAGGTAAGAAACCCCCGGAAAGATTCACCTGCGTTTCTGAGCACTGGGGTTAATTCTCCACAGTCATGTACTGATTCTTGTAAATGCCAGGCATTGTGCTGGGTCTTCAAGATGTGGAGATAAGACAGAATCCTGGCCCTCCAACAACTCACAGAGAGCGAGGCAGAGACGGAGACAGGAGGCAACAACCTCCCGGTGATGTGGTGGGTCCTTCCTCAGATGAAAAAACAGTCTGCATACATTTCCCCTGCAATGGATGGACAGAGCCCACCCCTTGCAGTTAATGCTTTAGCGCTCATGAACCCCAGCATACGCAGCTCCTAGAGTGTGCCCTACTCCTTCCCACCTTCCTGCTTGTGTTCAGGCTGTTTCTCCTTCCCGGGAGCCCTCCCCGACTCCCCTTTCCTCCTTTCCCCCTACCCCCTTCTTCCTCTTTTATCCGTAGAAATCGGTTGACTAGGGTCTTTCAGGATCACAGGTACTGTCATCTCCTGCAGGATCTATAGGATAAATGAGTTCAGTTCTAGTGTGCATCAGGAGACTAGGGATCTGGCGCCCCACTAGAGGGGACACCCACTAACCCGCTGTGCCCCATTTGTTAGCCCCTTACCCCGCCCGTCTTCCCCAGTCTCGAGCCTTTTCGCCCGCTCAGGGGTCTTGCGGTGGTTGGATTCTATTGAACCCAGAATATTGTACATGCTATTGTACAATACTGTATATTCTATTGTACAATTTATCTCAGACAGTTCTCTGTTTTAAGAACCGGGATCAGACTTCATTGTGAAGAGCGGGGCTGAGGGGGCTTCTCCCTGCCCAGTAACTTCCTCCAAGTGTTCCAGCTTCGACCTTTCCTTTCCATTGTCAGGCTCGGCCACTCCGCACCTCTTCCCTTAACCTTCACCTAGAGACCTAAGCTGGGGGTTGGGAAGGGTGGGGGCGGCGGGACTTGGAAGAGCCAGTTTGCAGCCAGCCGGTCGCCTCTCGGGTCCAAACCCGAGGCTGGCCCAGGGCGAGTACCCGGGTGGGGCCCTAGACCACAGAAGGGGCCGCCTCCAAAAGAAAGGAGAAAACACTTTTGTTTGGAAACAAAAGTGTGTGGTGTGTGTGTGTGTGTGTGTGTGTTTATTCAAAAACAAAACCACGTTAACAGAGCCCCCCCTCCCCCACAGGTCCAACCACCGCCGGGAGTTTGCCAGGAAGAGGGGCAATTCTGAATGGGAGTCGCCAACGCCCCACTGAGTGCCGCCTGTTTCGGAACCGCTCGCCTAGACCCTGTAGGCTCCAGGCAGCTCCGGGAATCCGCGCGCAGACGCTGCGGCGAAGAAGGGGACCCCGGTGCCGCTAGAGCCCCGCAGCGCCAGCAGCAGCGCAGACTCCCCGGTCGCTGCCTCTCCCAGCCCGGCGGCCTGGGCCGTCAATCAAGCTGGCCCTGCCCCGCCCTCGGGCTGCAGCGGGCGGCCAATCAGAGCCAAGATCCGCAGCGATGAGCTCAGCCGGCTCGTTTCCCATTGGACGGCTATATTAAGAAAGTGGCCGGACTCTTTAAATAGCGGGCGCTAGGGCCGCAGCCCTCATCTGCCACCGCAGTCTGTTTGGACTTGTTCGCTGTCTTGTATGCTCGGCGAGGCCGGGAGAGACCCGGGAGGGAGCTAGGCCGAGTTTGCCGCCCGAGCCCGCGTTACGCACAGCAGAGCGACCACCGCCCGGGAGCAGCGCGGTGAGGCGCACGGTGCGCCATATGCCCCCGCGTCCCCACCGCCCCCGCCGCGGCAGCCGGAGCTCAGTGAGAGAACGCGCCACCGCGGGGCCCGAGTGCAGCTAGCGACCCTCGCCCCCTGCGCCCAGCCCGAGGTGAGCAGTGAGCGGCGAGCGGGACGGCAGCGAGGCGTTCGCGGGCCCCCTCCTGCTGCCCGGGCCCGGCCCGCTCATGGCGGCCATCCGCAAGAAGCTGGTGGTGGTGGGCGACGGCGCGTGTGGCAAGACGTGCCTGCTGATCGTGTTCAGTAAGGACGAGTTTCCCGAGGTGTACGTGCCCACTGTCTTCGAGAACTATGTGGCCGATATCGAGGTGGACGGCAAGCAGGTGGAGCTGGCGCTGTGGGACACGGCGGGCCAGGAGGACTACGACCGTCTGCGGCCACTCTCTTACCCGGACACCGACGTCATCCTCATGTGCTTCTCGGTGGACAGTCCGGACTCGCTGGAGAACATCCCCGAGAAGTGGGTGCCCGAGGTGAAGCACTTCTGCCCCAACGTGCCCATCATCCTGGTGGCCAACAAAAAAGACCTGCGCAGCGACGAGCATGTCCGCACAGAGCTGGCCCGCATGAAGCAGGAACCAGTGCGCACGGATGACGGCCGCGCCATGGCCGTGCGCATTCAAGCCTACGACTACCTCGAGTGCTCGGCCAAGACCAAGGAAGGCGTGCGCGAGGTCTTCGAGACGGCCACGCGCGCCGCGCTGCAGAAGCGCTACGGCTCCCAGAACGGCTGCATCAACTGCTGCAAGGTGCTATGAGGGCCGCGCCCGTCGCGCCTGCCCCTGCCGGCGCGGCTCCCCCTCCTGGACCAGTCCCCCACGAGCCCGGAGAAGGGGAGACTCGTGTCCCACAAGGACCCCACCGGACTGCCTGGCATCTGTCTGCTGGCGCCTCTGGCTTGCGCCAGGATTCGGCGTGGGCACCGGGCGCCCCCTTCCCAGTGTCTGTGCGTCCAGCTGTGTTGCACAGGCCTGGGCTCCCCGCTGAGTGCCAAGGGTCCCCTGAGCATGCTTTTCTGAAGAGCCAGGCCTCAGAGTGTGTGGCTGTGTGTCTGTTCGACTCCCTTCGCCCATTTTCACCCCACCCCCGCCTCTGATCCCCGGGGGCGAGATTGGCGCGGGAGTGTGGCCGCGCCCCATCAGATGTTCGCCCTTCACCAGCGGGCGCCTGATATCCCTTGTCTGTAACATAGACCCCGGGTACTGGGGGAGGGGAGGGCTGGGGAGGATGGGGAATGTTATATAAATATAGATATAATTTTATTTTCGGAGCTAAGATGGTGTTATTTAATGGTGGTGACGGGTGAGCGCTCTGGCCCAGGCTGGGCCAGACTCCCGTCTAAGCATGAACAGGACTTGGCCATCTTTCCGACCCCTGGGGAAGACATTTGCAACTGACTTGGGGAGGACACAGCTTCCAGCACAGCCTCTCCTTCGGGCCAGCCCCCTGCGAACCTCCACCAGCCACCGGCGGGAGGAGGGAGGGTGCGCTGTGGGATTGTTTTTGCCATAAGCGAACTTTGTGCCTGTCCTACAAGTGAAAATTGTTCAGTCCAAGAAAATGATGTTATTTGATTTATTTAAAGGCTAAAATTTGTTTTTTAAAAATTATTTGCACAATTGTTTCATTGTTTGACACTTAATGCTCTCGTCATTTGCATAAGACAGTAGCATTCTGACCACACTTGTACGCTGTAACCTCATCTACTTCTGATGTTTTTAAAAAATGACTTTTAACAAGGAGAGGGAAAAGAAATCCACTAAATTTTGCTTTGTTTTCTTGAAGAAAGTGGCAACACGGTATTGTGATTTTATTTGTGCAGGTCATGCACACAGTTTTGATAAAGGGCAGTAACAAGTATTGGGGCCTATATATTTTTTTTTTCACAAGGCATTCTCTAAAGCTATGTGAAATTTTCTCTGCATCTCTGTACAGAGAATACACCTGCCCCTGTATATCCTTTCTTCCCCTCCCCTTTCCCAGTGGTACTTCTACTAAATTGTTGTCTTGTTTTTTATTTTTTAAATAAACTGACAAATGACAAAATGGTGAGCTTATGATGTTTACATAAAAGTTCTATAAGCTGTGTATACAGTTTTTTATGTAAAATATTAAAAGACTATGATGATGACATTTATAAAATGGCTCTTGTGGTTTAATAGTGTGTAAAAATACCCTTGCGAATTTGGGACAAGGGAGACATTCTCCTAGGCGAGATCCTTTCTTGCCAACCCCGTTTTCCTTATAGCAAATGTAGTAAATGAGGATGAAGTCCCTTTGGGAGCATGTGGGGGTTGGGGGTTGGGTGACCAAGGGAGACCAGGTTGTTCTGTCACATTCCTAGAGGACGATGAGTGGATAACCCGACACCCAGTGCAAAAACCTTGACTTATTATGTACTTAGTTCAATTAGGTGAGAAGGAGGATCTTGATTTCATTCATCTGTGTGTCTTAAAAACACTTGTGTCTAAGTCTGTTATGGGGCTTTGCTTATTCTTTGAGTCTTGGAAGGTTATCATTTGTGCATTTTAAATTTAGGTAACTTTTTTATTAATTGTTGGTGTGGGATCAGGCTATCAGGAAGCCTGTTTACTGGGTTTCGTTCAGGCCATCAAGGGGTTTACCAAATACCCCAGGAGACTGTAGGTCGTTACCTTTGGGGCTGGAGCTTCCAGAAGTGGGGGAGTTCAGATGAAGTGATTTTTAAACATTATCAAACTTTGATCCCAATATGTCTTTATAAGTAACCTAGAATGCTTTATTCTAAGTTCAGAGAAGGGCCATATTGTGGAAAGAACATTGGCTGTTTTGGTGGTTCTTAAAGTTGGAGCTGCCACTTTTTGAGATTCAGTCATGATGAGCTCTAATTGTAGACACTTAGCTTTGCTGCAATGGTTCTTAGAACCAGACGGGCTGATTTATAGTGGGAGACCACATTAAAATCCTGCTGCAGGCATGATGGCTCAAACCTGCCAGCTCTCAGCAGCTTCCAGTGCCAGCTGCCTGAGAAGTGTGGTTTTCATTTTTTTTTGAATCAGCATTTTCTGGGTTTCTAGCACTTAGTTGCCACCATCTCCTTCCCCCTCCTCCCCATTCCCAGGACAAAGGTGGAGAAGGTCTCCTTTGAAGTTGTTTGCTTCAAAGCTTGAGGCTTCTGTTTCCTGGTCTTACCCCAGACTCCAAGAGCTTTTGTTGAGTGAAGAAAACCTGGTTGGTGGTGACCTTTCACCCACTTTAATGCTGGCGGTAACTGGACCTCCTGTTCAGCTGGGTGGGTGCGTTGACCAACAGAAGGGAATTGTCTGGGCTCCTCTAGGAGCAGAGGGGAGAGGGGTCTATCCAGGCTGCCTGCTTTGAGCAACTGCCTGACTCCTTCCTCAGTCCCTCAGCCCCACTCACCTCCAGCCTGCAGTCTCCTTTTTCATTTTAAAGACAAAACTTCCCATCCACAAACAGCATGTTTATTTGCAGGTTTTACAGCTAGCAAATCCTTTGGTACCAGGGAGCGCAGGACACAGTGGGGGAAGAGCTCAGGCTTGGGCTGAATGCCCAGGACTTGCTTTGCAACCAGCCAAGAGCCTGGAGGCCCAACTCCCTGAAAGGGCCTTTTCTGAGTTGCTCTGATCTGCCTGGTACCCATAACTGTCTGTGTTTTATATTATGGGCAGACAAACACTCAGATGACGCATGGCTGCCTGAGTTACGCTTGTTTGAAAATGCGTGGCATTTCATAATCCTGCCGGAACACACTCTTCTTGCTGCATTAGGATCCAACTGGAAAACATAAAGACGAATTGCTGTAGGCTGGAAAATCAATTAGGAAAAAGAGGTAAAACATCTGGTGTTACTCTTAGAATATGAAAATTCATTTTGCACATTTAAAATAAGTGTGCTGAGTTGATTTAATTGCCTATTGAACAGTTTCGTGGAAAATACTGGGAAGTTGCATTGATCCTGGGCATTTTAGAGCAAGGGGCATTGTCTTGAGTTCTCCTTTAATCTTAATCTTAAATCAATCTGGATTGTATTTCTAAGGTCTTTTTCACATGAGTTTCAGTAGACTTAGAATTTCAGTTTTCAAAGTCAAGTGAGTATTAGAATTACACGGAGGGCTGGTTAAAACACAGATGGCTAGGCCTAACCCCAGAGTTTCTGATCCAGTAGGTCTGGGCTAGGGCTTAAGAATTTGAATTTCTAGCAAGGTCCTAAGTGATGATGAGCTGCTGGTCGGGACCATACTTTGAGAACTACTGGCTTCCAATAAGGGAGAGTCATTGTCAATGTACAGAGGAGGGAGGTGGTTTCCTATGAAAATAGATTAAATTCCACAGACTTATGGTGCTATGCCCTGCAGTCTTGACTTCCTTGCGCAACGGAGTACAGAGCTTCCGGAGAGCTTTCCTTCTGAGCCACACATAACTCCTATCTTCTCTTCCCTACATTCTTGTGCAAAAATGGGTTTAACGCCCTTCTAGAGATTCATTTCTGCCATTTCTTTCTTTCTTTTTTAAGAGACAGGGTCTTGCTCTGTCACCCAGGCTGGAGTGCAGTGGTGCCATCATAGCTCACTGAAGCCTCAGCCTTCTGGGCTCAAACAATCCTCCCACCTCAGCCTCCCAAGTAGCTGGGACTACAGGTGTGCCCAGCTAATTTTTAAATTTTTTTTTTTTGTAGAGACAAAGTCTTGCTATGTTGCCCAGGAAGGTCTCGAACTCCAGGGCTCAAGCAGTCCTGTCACCTCCGAAAGTGTCCGGATTACAGGTATGAGCCCCACCAGGCCCCAGTCTATTTCTTCCATTCCTGAATTCAGAATGCAACAGCACTCTAATTTAATCAGCGTTGGCACCTACTTTGTGAACTCTGATGAGGTGGGAATACAAAAGCAATAAGATACAGTCCTCGCCCTCCAGGAGCTCATTCACAGCCTGGTGGCCCCCTGACAGTTGCAAGAAGGCATCCACCAAGACCACGATTATGGCATGCTGTAGGGGAGGCATGCTGTAGGGGAGGCAAGGGCACGACAGGAGCCTAGGGCACAGCTACCTATGTTTGCCCGGGAAGACGAGGAAGGTGTCATGGAGGAGGAATCACTTGAGCTGAATCTTAAAGCAGGAGTGGGTGATGTGTAGATGGAAAAAATCTTGGGGGTAGGGTGGGGAGGGAGATAATTGGGCCATTAGCACATGGAGGATACATACAGCTTCTTTATGTTACTGTAGGGCCTTGCCTCTGGGAATAAAGCTGTCTTGGGTGAGAACTACTTTCTACTTTTAGTCCCGCTAGCATATATTTCTTCAGTCAAGAAAAGTGGTATTACCTAGCCAAGTAAAACACAGCCTCTTCTCTTCCCTCCCTGTTCACAACACAAGGAGCATCTATCTGGCAGGCCAGGAGAGGGGGTTGGTGATGAAGATTTCGTTGTTTCCTCTGTGCCTTCCAGGGATGTGATGCAGACACAGGGCTAGTTTTGTGATCCCTGTGCTCTGGAGAAACCTCCACCCTGGCCTCAAGGAGGCTGTGAAATCAAAAGGGACCTTGGGCACCAGCTTGCTGGGTCCTTTCTTGGTCCATCTTCTGGCTGGATGGAGCACCTGGGACCTCAGAGTGCCCCCCCGACTCTCAGTAGCTCCTTTTCTGGCCAAAGAGGCAAAAGTCTGGAGGACCCCAATTCAGTTTCTTTCTGTTTATTCTTTTATCGTTGACTGTAAGATTGTTAGCCTAGCACAATACTAAGAGCTTGAGATACAGCAGCTAAACAGACAGGCACCGTTCTTACCCTCTTGGAGTTTTTAGCCTAGTGGTGTGCTTAAACAAGTCATAATCATGATGATGATGAGAGCTAATATTTATTGACTATGCAGCAGGCACTGTACTAAACTCTTCATCTTTATTTATTTTATCTTCATAAAATAAATTATTTTATTTAATCCTTGTATTAGTTATCCATCACTCAATAATACATTATCCCCAAACTCAGTGGTTTAGAGTAAAATGCATTTTACCTCACAGTTCCTGTGAGTCAGAAATGCAGCCCAGCTTAGCTGTGTCCTCTGGCTCAGGGTCTCTCCTGATGCTGTAAGCAAGGTGTTGGCTGGGACTGGGTTTATCTCAAGGCTTAAATGGGGAAGAATCTGCTCCAAACCCACTCATGCGGCTGCTGGCAGGATTCAGTTCCTCACTGGCTGAGGCCACCCACGGTTCCTTGCCATGTAGGCCTCTCCACAGGGCAGCTCACAAATGGCAGCTTGCTTCATCAACATGAGCAAGCGAGAAGGGCCAGAGAGCACGAGCAAGATAGAAGTCAGACTTCCATAAGCTAATCTTGGAAGTGCCAACCCATTATTTTGCTGTATTATAGTTATTAGAATCAAGTAACTGGGTCCACCTCACACTCAGTGGTCCTTACTTACTCGGTCCATCTTCTGGCTGGAAGGAGCACCTGGGCCCTCAGAGTGCCCCCCGACTCTCAGCAGCTCCTTTTCTGGCCCAAGAGGTAAGAGTCTGGAAGACCCCAGTTCAGTTTCTTCCTGTTTATTCTTTTATCGTTGACTATAAGATTGTGAGCCTAGCACAATGCTAAGAGCTTCAGATATAGCAGCTAAACAGACAGCAACCGTCCTTACCCTTTTGGAGTTTTTAGCCTAGTAGTGTGCCTAAACAAGTCATGATCATGATGATGATGAGAGGGTATTACATAGGGCATGACTACCAGAAGGTGGGCTCATTGGAAGCCATTTTAGAAGCAGCTGACCACAGTCTCTCTGGGGCAGGCACCATTATCCTCACTTTACTGATGAGGAAACTCAGCCACAGAGGGGTCAATTAACTTGCCCATGGTCACAAAACTTATACAAGTTTGAACACAGGTAGTCTGGCTCCAGGACAACAATTCTACATGTATGGTGGGATTCCAGTTTGAGAAAGGTCACACTGACTGTAGTGTGGAGGATGGATTGGAGCAGGGAACTGGAGGCTGGAAGATCACTGAGGGAGACTTTGCCCTGGTTCCTGTAGCGATGAGAAGGCCTGAACCCAGGTGCAGATATGGGGAGGAGATGACAGGTTGGAAAGACATTTAGGAGAAAGAAGGTGTGGGAACTTGAGTGGGAGGCACCAGGGTGACCCCCAGGACTCTGACTTGGATGACTTTGAGGATGCTGATGCCATTATTTAAGACAAGAATAAGCAAAAGATGAGTAGATGTGTGGGGAGGGCACCACAAGGACATGTTGAGTTTGGTTTTATAGATACTGAGTGCAAGGTATCTCTGCAAATAGCCACTGTCCTTCTCAACCTCCTTCCCTCCCGCCCGCCCCCACATCACAATATGTGTACTTCCTCTACAGAGTTAGACTACTGCGTAGTGTCCAGCAGGCAGAAAGGCCACAATCTATATGGATGAAAGAAGTCCCCCTGCAGGGAGAGGACTTTGTCAGAACAACCTTCTTGGGAAGAAGAAAATCCTGGGATGGGAACTGTGGTCTTAGAAAGCGGACCTTACACAGTGGCTCACACCTGTAATCCCAGCACTTCAGCAGGCTGAAGTGGGAGGATTGCTTAAGGCCAGGAGTCCCAGACTAGCCTGGGCAACATTGTGAGTTCTCATCTCTACCAAAATAAAAAATAAAAAAAGTATCTGGGCATGGCAGCATGTGCCTGCAGTGCCAGCTACGAGGGAGGCTGAGGCAGGAAGATCGCTTCAGCCTAGGAGTTGGGAGTCTGTAGTGAGATATGAGAGCACCACTGTACTCCAGCCTGGGCAATAGAGTGAAACCCCGACTCAAAAAAAGAAACAAAACAAAACAAAACAAAACAAAAGACCAGAAACAGCAGAGAAAGGGGGCCTCCTTCCCCTCTCTGTTTTATTGAGAGAGAATCTTACTCTGTCGCTCAGGCTGGAGTACAGTGGTACGATTTTGGCTCACTGCAGCCTCAGCCTCCTGAGCTTAAACTATCCTCCCACCTTAGCTTCCTGAGTAGCTGGAACTACAGGTACCTGCCACCACACCCAGCTAAATTTTTAAAAAATGTTATATAGAGATGAGGTCTCAGTATGTTGGCCAGGCTGGTCTTAAACTCCTGGGCTTAAGTGATCCTCCCACTTTGGTCTCCCGAAGTGCTGGGATTACAGGCATGAGCCACTGCTCCCAGCCTCCCTCTCTGAGAACATGCTCTAGGTGTGTTGAAAGTATTTCTGGGTGGGGATAAGACGGGGAGGGGAGGCGACTTCTTTTCTACATAGGTGACCAGGGTAGGCAGAGAGAGCCTATGAGAGCCATCCAGGCCAGTGTATTCTAGGAGAAAACATATCCAATATCCAGCTGTAAATTCCACCTGGTGGATAATTAATTTTCTTCCCTAGGAACTTTCAAGAAAGTTCTGCTAAAAGCTGTAGCCTGGCTTTAGTGCTGCTGTGGAGATATAAGGGAAGACTATTATCCCTGCCTAGGCAGGTGGGAAGGGGAAATGGTTTCCTAAGGGTTTCCAGCATGGAGATTTCAGCTGGGATCAGAGCAGGTATTCCCAGGATAAAGGCACTCTGGGATGAGTCTTGGCTGGGTTGTTCAACCATCCTCTTTGTAAGGAGATTCTTTTCCTCATTGCCAGCCAGAAGCCAGGATGCCTATGTGACACTCTCTGGCCCAGTTGGATGGATTTCTGGGTCAGCTGAGGAAAGAGGGAGTTTTCAGGGTACAGATGGTGACTGAAGGCTTGGAGAAGGGATGGGATGACCTGGGAAGTCAGTGGAGTTGGAAGGGACTGTGAGCTAGCTTAGAAGTTCCACAACAAGGGTGGGGCCATGTCTGCTCGTTCACTGCTGTGTTCCTAATGCCCTACACAGTGCTTAACATCTCCTAGGACCTCAAATAGTAGTTGAATGAACGAGTTAATTAAATAAATTACAGAAATTTAGGAAGCATCAACTTCTCAGAGACCTGAGGAAGTGACAAAAGTTTGGAACAGATTCCATATGCAATGAGAGGAAGATGAGCTAGAGAATGGCTGTGCTATGAAACAGGGATGTTAAGAAAGTTCTCCTTGGCTAGGTATGGTGGCTCATACCTGTAATCCCAGCACTCTGGGAGGCTGAGACAGGCAGATTACGAGGTCAAGAGTTGGAGACCAGCCTGGCCAACATGGTGAAACCCCGTCTCTATTAAAAATACAAAAATTAGCTGGGCATGGTGGCTCATGCCTGTAATCCCAGCTATTCATGAGGCTGAGGCATGGGAATCATTTGAACCCGGGAGACAGGAGGCAGAGGTTGCAGTGAGCCAAGATTCTGCCACTGCACTCCAGCCTGGGCAACAGAGCAAAACCGGAAAAAAAAAAAAAAAAAAGAAAAGAAAGAAAGAGAGAGGGAGGGAGGGAGGAAGGGAGGGAAGCAAGGAAGGAAGGAGAAAAGAGAAGAAAAGAAAAAAGAAAAGAAAAGAGAAAGAAAGTTTATTCTTCTTGAAGGCCAGGCTTTGGGCACCGGCAGCACCCATGGAGAAAAGGGCTTCTCTGTATCCCATCTCCACAATGTACTCTGCCCAACAAGGTCCTGGGGGAAGTACTCCCGGTAATCCTGAGAGAATCAGATAGCAGGAGTGCATTTCCAGGGCTGTGGGCCACCCTCCACAGGACCACCTGGGTGGCTGGTGTGCTCAGTGCTGGTCACCATGGGCTGACCTTCAAGTGTCGGAGGAAGCTGGGAAGTTTTGGATCCTGGATTGAAAAACTGGCCGGTGTTTTTAACTTTAGGAGTCATGATCTGAATGTGTAATTCCAAGGGCTACAAAAACAGACCATGGGCTTTTATGACTCTGGGTGATCTCTACCCTCTGGCTGTCATTTTTCTTCTCCTTTCAATCCTGAAAAGGAAAGAAACAAATGTTTCAAGCAGCAAGTTACTCATCACTTTGTTAAGGATTGATTCCATTTAATTCCAGAGTTTGTTTGACCCTTGGATAAACAATTGAAACCTTCTGGAGGTACCTAAAAGGAATGCAAGACTGCATTTGCCATTTAATGGTAGAAAAATTTTAAATAGGATTCTGACAGTATAAAAAATAGTATTTATATGAGTGCTTAAAAAATCACTTGTAAAACATACACTCTTCAATAATGGCCAAATATGGGAAACTCTGATGTCTGGTCACATAACCAGGCTGATTTTGCAAATGGAAAGATCCATCTATCCCCCTTTACTTTGGTTGAGCAATCTTCTGGCTACAAATTTCCTCCAGAGATGTCTAGAATCGTAGGCCAAATGGAGAGCCATACTAAATGCACAAGATAACACCAACATAAGTTAGCCAGCCTGGGTTCTCTGAGGTGGGTTTAGCTGTGCCAAGGGAGAATTGTTCAAAATTTTAACTTCATGGGTAATGGTAGAAGTTGCAGATTATATAGTTGGTAACCTGCCAAATCTGAAAGAACAAATAAAGATGAAATGCAATGAATGTATAAACAACTCAAAGGGAAAAAGTGCTAACCAGGCTTAGAAAGCCAAGTGTTTCCTAGCAGGCTGATATGACCTAATCTCTTTCCATGACATACTGACCAACTGGTGAGTAATTTCACCAGTAAACTAAGAATTCAGAATGGCAAGCACGACCATGAAGGGGTACCTGGAAGCAGCAGCAGCTGAGCCCCAGATTCACCCTGGGCCTGTGCAACCCTCTCATCCCCAGCTAGGTGATAGAAGAGATCAAAGTTCATGAAATTTGCTGGGGACCTCAAATAAGAGGGTTAGGAGTGGAGCAAGAGGGGGAGGTCTTCCTCTCTGTCATAACACATATCCCATTGTAATTTTAGTTTATTTCTTTTTTTTTTACAGACTTGCTCTGTTGCCCAGGCTGAAGTGTAGTGACGTGCTTATAGCTCACTACAGCCTTGAACTCCTGGGCTCAAGGGATCCTCCTGCCTCAGCCTTCTCAGTAGCTAGGACTATAGGTGTGTGCCACCACGTCTGGCTAATTTTTACATTTTCTATGGAGATGGTGGTCTCGATATATTGCCCAGGCTGGAACCCATTGTATCGTTTCATCTCCTGCTGCTGCAGGACAGGCAGTATAGTTTAGTTGGAAAATCAAGACAGAAACCTAGTCTCTGTCTGTCACTATCTGTGCATTCTTGGGTCAATTGCTCCTGCCCTCTACTGCCTCAGGTTCTTTATTTGTAAAATAATTTTGAAGATTAAACAAGATCAAACCAAATACTCGGCAGAGTGCTCAGCTTATTCTAAGTCCTCAATAAATCTCGATTCCTTCCCTTGAGTGGATTCATCAGAGTACCTTAAGCACAAAGCAGGAGTGGAATAAATTTTGTTGACTACATGAGTATGGAACAATAACAACTCTTGTTTATTGAGGATTTTTACAGTTGTAACCTCCCCAGGGCATCATATCATACACGTTTTTGCAGCCTCAGCATCTAGATCAGGGCCTGTCACATGGTAGATTTTTAGTAACTACTAAGTTATCCAATTTCACTTTAAAGGGCCCTTGATAATAGGCTGGGTGTGGCAGTTCACACCTGTAATCCTAGCACTTTGGGAGGCCAAGGCAGGTGAATCACTTGAGCCCAGGAGTTCAAGACCAGCCTGGGCAACATGGTGAAACCCAGTGTCTACAAAAAATAGAAAAAAAAAAAGTAGGGGGACTGGCAAGATGGCCCAATGAGATCAACGCACAAGGAGGGTGATTTCTGCATTTCCAACTGAGGTACCTGGCTCATCTCATTGGGACTGGTTAGACAATGTGTGTAGCCCATGGAGGGTGAGCAGAAGCAAGGTGAGGTGTCGCCTTACCCTGGAAACACAAGGGGTCAGGCAACTCCCTCCCCTAGACATGGGAAGCCATGAGGCACTATGCCCTGAGGAATAGTGCATAGGCCCAGATACTATGCTTTTCCTACAGTCTTTACAACCCATAGACCAGGAGATTCTCTTGGATGCCTACACCACCAGGGTCGTGAGTTTCAAGCACAAAACTGGGCAGCCATTTGGGCAGACACTGAGCTAGCTGCAGGAGTTTTTTTTTTCATACCGCAGTGACACCTGGAATGCCAGTGAAATAGAACCATTCACTGCCTGGAAAGGGGGCTGACACCAGGGAGCCAAGTGGTCTAGCTCAGTGGATTCCACACCCACAGATCCCAGAAAGCTAATATCCACTGGCTTGAAATTCTCACTGCCAGCACAGCAGTCTGAAGTTGACCCGGGATGCTCGAGCTTGGTCGGGGGGAAGAGCATCTGCCTTTACTGAGGCTTGAGTAGTTGGTTTTCCCCTCACAGTGTACACAAAGCCACCAGGAAGTTCAAACTGGGTGAAACCCACAACAGCTTGGCAAAGACTGTAGCCGGACTGCCTCTCTAGATTCCTCCTCTCTGGGCAGGGCATCTCTGAAAGAAAGGCAGCAGCCCCAGTGAGCGGCTTATTGATAAAACTCCCATCTCCTTGGGACAGAGTACCCAGGGGAAGGGGCAGCTGTGGGTGCAGCTTCAGCAGACTTAAACAGTCTTGCCTGCCAGCACTGAAGAGAGGAGTGGATCTCCCAGCACAGCACTCGAGCTCTGCTAAGAGACAGACTGCCTTCTCAGGTGAGTCCCTGATCCCTGGGAGACACCTCCCAGCAAGGGTTGACAGACACCTCATACAGGAAAGCTCCGGCTGGTATCTGGTGGGTACCCCTCTGGGACGAAACTTCCAGAGGAAGGAAGAGGCAGTAATCTTTGCTCTTCTGCAGCCTGTGCTGGTGATACCCAGGCAAACGTGGTCTGGAGTAGACCTCCAGCAAACTCCAGCAGACCTACAGCAGAGGGGCCTGACTGTTAGAAGGAAAACTAACAAACAGAAAGGAATAGCATCAACATCAACAAAAAGGACGTCTACACAGAAATCCCATCGAAGGTCACTGACATCAAAGACCAAAGGCAGATAAATCCAGGAAGATGAGGAAAAAGCAGTGGAAAAAGGCTAAAAATTCCAAAACCTAGAATACTTCTTCTCTTCCAAAGGATCACAATTCCTCACCAGCAAGGGAACAAAACTGGATGGAGAATGAGTTTGACGAATTGACAGAAGTAGGCTTCAGAAGGTGAGTACTAACAAATTCCTCCGAGCTAAAGGATCATGTACTAACCCAATGCATGGAAGCTAAGAACTTTGAAAAAAAGTTAGAGGAATTGCTAACTAGAATAACCAGTTTAGAGAAGAACATAAATGACCTGATGGAGCTGAAAAACACAGCACAAAAACTTTGTGAGGCACACAAAAATATCAATAGCTGAATTGATCAAGCAGAAGAAAGGATATCAGAGATTGAAGATCAACTTAATGAAATAAAGCATGAAGACAAGATTACAGAAAAAAGAATGAAAAGGAACGAACAAAGCTTCCAAGAAATATAGGGCTATGTGAAAAGACCAAACCTACGTTTGATTGTTGTATCTGAAAGTGACAGAGAGAATGGAACCAAGTTGGAAAACACTCTTCAGGCTATTATCCAGGAAAACTTCCCCAACCTAGCAACGCAGGCCAACATTCAAATTCAGGAAATACCGAGAACACCACAAAGATACTCCTCAAGAAGAGCAACCCCAAGACACGTAATTGTCAGATTCACCAAGGTTGAAATGAAGAAAAAAATGTTAACGGCAGCCAGAAAGAAAGGCCGGATTACCCACAAAGGGAAACCCATCAGACTAACAGCAGATCACTCTGTATAAACCCTACACGCCAGAAGAGAGTGGGAGTCAATATTCAACACTCTTAAAGAAAATAATTTTCAACCCAGAATTACATATCCAGCAAAACTAAGCTTCATAAACATAGGAGAAATAAAATCCTTTACAGACAAGAAAATGCTAAGACATTTTGTCACCACCAGGCCTGCTCCTGAAGGAAGCACTAAATATGGAAAGGAAAAACCAGTAGCAGCTACTGCAAAGACACACCAAATTGTGAAGACCATTGACACTATGAAGAAACTGCATCAACTAATGGGCAAAATAACCAGCTAGCATCATAATGACAAGATCAGATTCACACATAACAATATTAACCTTAAATGTAACTGGCCTAAATGCCCCAATTAAAAGACACAGACTGGCAAATTGGATAAAGAGTCAAGACTCATTGGTGTGCTGTATTCAGGAGACCCATCTCACATGCAAAGACACACATAGGCTCAAAATAAAGGGATGGAGGAACATTTACCAAGAAAAAAAAGCAAAAAAAAAGCAGGGGTTGCAATCCTAGTCTCTGATAAAACAGACTTTAAACTAACAAAGATTAAAAAAAAAAAAGTAAAAGAAAGGCATTACATAATGGTAAAGGGATCAATGCAACAAAAAGAGTTAATTATCCTAAATATATATGCACCCAATACAGAAGCACCCAGATTCATAAAGCAAGTTCTTAGAGACCTATGAAGAAACTCAGCCTCCCACACAATAATAGTGGGAGACTTTAACACCCCACTCTCAATATTAGACAGATTGACAAGACAGAAAATTAACAAGGATATTCAGGACTTGAACTCAACTCTGGACCAAGTGGACCTAATAGACATCTACAGAACTCTCTGCTCCAAGTCAACAGAATATACATTCTTCTTAGCACCACATCGCACGTATTCTAAAATTGACCACATAATTGGATACAAAACACTCCTTAGCAAATGCAAAATAACAGAAATCATAACAGTCTCTCAGACCATGGTTCTATCAAATTAGAAGTCAGGATTGAGAAACTCACTCAAAACCACAGAACTACATGGAAACTGAACAACCTGCTGCTGAATGACTACTGGGTAAATAACGAAATGAAGGCAGAAATAAATAAGTTATTTGAAACCAATGAGAACAAAGACACAATGTACCAGAATCTCTGGGACACAGCTAAAGCAGCGTTTACAGGGGAATTTATAGCACTAAATGCCCATAGGAGAAAGCAGGAAAGATCTAAAATTAACACCCTAACATCACAATGAAAAGAACTAGAGAAGCAAGAGCAAACAAATTCAAAAGCTAGCAGAAGACAAGAAATAACTAAGATCAGAGCAGAACTGAAGGAGATAAGAAACACAAAAAACCCTTCAAAAAATCAATGAATCCAGGAGCTGGTTTTTTGAAAAGATTAGAAAATAGATAGACCACTAGCCAGACTAATAAAGAAGAAAAGAGAGAAGAATCAAGTAAACACACACACACACAAATGATAAAGGGGATATCACCACTGTTCCCACAGAAATGCAAACTACCATCAGAGAATACTATAAACACCTATATGCAAATAAACTAGAAAATCTAGAAGAAATGGATAAATTCCTGGACACATACGCCCTCCCAAGACTAAACCAGAAGAAGTTGAATCCCCAAATAGACCAGTAACAAGTTCTGAAATTGAGGCAGTAATTAATAGCCTACCAACCAAAAAAAGCCCAGGACCAGACAGATTCACATCCAAATTCTACCAAAGGTACAAAGAGGAGCTGGTACCATTCCTTCTGAAACTATTCCAAACAATAGAAAAAGAGGGAATCCTCCCTAACTCATTTTAGGAGCCCAGCATCATCCTGATGTCAAGACCTGGCAGAGACAGAACCCAAAAAGAAAATTTCAGGCCAATATCCCTGATAAGCATTGATGTGAAAATCCTCAATAAAATACCGGCAAACTGAATCTGGCAGTGCATCAAAAAGCTTATCCACCACTATCAAGTTGGCTTTATCCCTGGGATGCAAGGCTGGTTCAACATACGCAAATCAATAAACATAATCCATCACATAAACAGAACCAATGACAAAAACCACATGATTATCTCAATAGATGCAGAAAAGGCCTCCAATAAAATTCAACACCCCTTCATGCTATAAACACTCAATAAACTAGGTATTGATGGAACATATCTCAAAACAATAAGAGCTATTTATTACAAACCCACAGCCAATATCATACTGAATGGGAAAAAGCTGGAAGCATTCCCTTTGAAAACCAGCACAAGACAAGAATGCCTTCTCTCACCACTCCTATTCAACATAGTATTAGAAGTTCTGGCCAGGGCAATTAGTCAAGAGAAAAATAAAGGATATTCAAATAGGAAGAGAGGAAGTCAAATTGTCTCTTTTTGCAGATGATATGATTGTATATTTGGAAAACCCCATCGTCTCAGCCCAAAATCTCCTTAAGCTGATAAGCAACTTCAGCAAAGTCTCAGAATGTAAAATTAATGTGAAAATCACAAGCATTCCTATACACCAATAATAGATAAACAGAGAGCCAAATCATGAGTGAACTCCCATTCACAATTGCTACAAAGAGAATAAAATACCTAGGAATACAACTTAAAAGGGATGTGAGGGACCTCTTCAAGGAGAACTACAAACCACTGCTCAAGGAAGTAAGAGAGGACACAAACAAATGGAAAAACATTCCGTGCTCATGGATAGGAAGAATCAAAATTGTGAAAATGGCCATACTGCTCAAAGTAATTTATAGATTCAATGCTATCCTCATCAAGCTACCATTGACTTTCTTCTCAGAATTCGAAAAAAACTACTTTAAATTTCATATTGAACCGAAAAAGAGCCCATATAGCCAAGACAATCTTAAGCAAAAAGAACAAAGCTGGAGGCATCACGTTACCTGACTTCAGACTATACTACAACGCTACAGTAACCAAAAGAGCATGGTACTGGTATCAAGACAGATATATAGACCAATGGAACAGAACGGAGGCCTCAGAAATAATGCCACACATCTACAACCATCTGATCTTTGGCAAACCTGACAAAAACAAGCAATGGGGAAAGGATTCCTGTTTTAATAAATGGTGTTGAGAAAACTGGCTAGCCATATGCAGAAAACTGAACCCTTCCTTATACCTTATACAAAAATTAACTCAAGATGGACTTAAATGTAAGACCTAAAACCATAAAAATCCTAGAAGAAAACCTAGGCAATACCATTCAGGACATAGGCATGGGAAAAGACCTCATGACTAAAACACCAAAAGCAACGGCAACAAAAGCCAAAATTGACAAATGGTATCTAATTAAACTAAAGAGCTTCTGCACGGCAAAATAAACTATCATCAGAGTGAACAGGCAACCTACAGAATGGGAGAAAATTTTTGCAATCTACTCATCTGACAAAGGTGTAATATCCAGAACCTGTAAGGAACTTAAACAGTTATAAGAAAAAAAAAAAAAAAACCCCATCAAAAAGTGGGTGAAGGATATGAACAGACACTTCTCAAAAGAAGACATTTATGTGACCAACAAACATATGAAGAAAAACTCATCATCACTAGTCTTCAGAGAAATGCAAATCAAAACCACAATGAGATACCATATCATGCCAGTTAGAATGGTGAACATTAAAAAGTCAGGAAATAACAGATGCTGGAGAGGATGTGGAGAAATAGGAATGCTTTTACACTGTTGGTGGGAGTGTAAATTAGTTCAACCATTGTGGAAGAAAGTGTGGCGATTCCTCAAAGATCTAGAACTAGAAATACCATTTGACCCAGCAATTCCATTAGTGGGTATATATCCAAAGTACTATAAATCATTCTACTATAAAGACACATGCACATGTATGTTTATTGTGGCACTATCCGCAATAGCAAAGACTTGGAACCAACCGAAATGCCCATCAGTGATAGACTGGATAAAGAAAATGTGGCACATATACACCATGGAATACTATGTAGCTGTAAAAAAGGATGAGTTTATGTCCTTTGCAGGGACATGGATGAAGCTGGAAACCATCATTCTCAACAAACTAACACAGGAACAGAAAACCAAATACTGCATATTCTCACTCATGACTGGGAGTTGAACAATGAGAACACATGGACAGAGGGTGGGGAACATCACACACTGGGGCCTGTCAGGGGGTGGGGGGCTAGGGGAGGGATAGCATTAGGAGAAATATCTAATGTAGATGATGGGTTGATGGGTGCAGCAAACCACCATGGTACGTGTATACCTAGGTAACAAACCTGCACGTTCTGCACATGTATCCCAGAACTTAAAGTATAATAATAATAGTAATAATAAAAATTTAAAAAGCTTTAAAAACAAGTCAGCATGCTCTGGATTGGCTAAGAAGAAACACAGTCAAAGAAGAAAAAAAATAATAATAAAGAAAGATCCCTGAATTGGAAGAATCAACAATTCACAAACATTGGTCCAGACATCGATAGCCAAATCATATCCCCTCAGCTATTTCTGCATATCTAAAATACAAATTCTCAAGCCCCACCTTCCATAGATTCTAACTCAGGTTAGAGTTAGAATCTTGGAATTTGGAGGCTCTTGGAATTTGTGTGTTTATTTAATCTGCTCAAATAAATCTGATGCACAGTAGAATTTGGAAGCCAATCTTCTAGACAGTGTCTTCCAACATTACTAATATTGACCAGTTCAAGAGTCTCTGGGCTATTTCTTCATAAACAAAATGAATAACATTTTTGAGCCCCTGAATTTGAGTAAGGAAGATAACCAATATGTAAACATTCATCAAGCAATAAATATTCATGAGGAACCAACAATATATAATGTGCTACCTTAGGCGCTGAAATAAAGTCCTAACAGTGGGTATGTGGCTGAAATTAAATTTTCTGATAAAACAAAAAAAAAAAGAAAAAAATTAGCTGGGAGTGCGGGAGTGGTAGCACATGCCTGTAGATCCAGCTACTCTAGAGGCTGAGATGGGAGGATTATTTGAGCCTGGGAGGTCGAGGCTGCAGTGAGCTGTGATTGTGTTACTGCATTTCAGCTTGGATAACAGAGTGAGACCTGTTCTCCAAATATAAAAATTTAAAAAATGAAAATAAAGAGCTACTGATAAACTGGAGATTCTGAGAATTGCATAGGATGAATTTGGCAGGTGAGTGCACCCAGGAAAACAGAGACCACCATTCAGGTTCCAAAAGAAGTGGTGGCAGAACCTGACTCCCTGAAGTGCGGAAGGGAAAGCTCCAGGGGTCTGGGGACCAGCAGGCTTTCTTCCTAGCGGTATGGTGCCCACAAGTCCTCAGCAGAGGCTGAACTGTTACCAGACCAGTCTGTTGACCCAATGTCTCATGATGAGGAGCAGGCTGGCCAGGCCACAAAGCCACAGACAGCCTGCCCAGCCTCGCTTTGCTGACATAGCCACAGACGGAAGGAGAGTCAGTAACATCCAGGTGAAGTGAATGGCAGGAAAAATGCTGATTACCAATAAATGATCAAGAAATGCATACTAAAATGATCCAGCCTTGTCCTGTGTGTGCAAGACCCACTCTTACTAGGCCCAGGACTCAGCTGCTGCATTTGTAACCCGAGAAAGCAAGTCCCCTGCTTCTTACGCGGCTCAGCAAAACCATGGGACTCCACCACGAAATGGGAAAAGAAAGGAGTGAGGAGACTTGCTCATAGGACCACAGCACTTGGAAGAGTACCAGCCCAGAGCTCTATTTCTGCAGTCTACCAAACCCGCTGCAAGGGAGCTGGTAATCGCTTTAAATCTGGGCAAACTGGTTCTCCTGGCGCAGAGGTAGAAGCCAAGCTTAATTAGACTGCAGGATTAGATTGGAGGAGAGGCTTTTGTTCGGGATTGGCTCTAATTTTGTTTTTTTACTTTCTTGTTAAATGAGAGCAGAAAATTATATTGTCAGGGCAGAAGCCTAGGGCAGGGGTGCAGTGTGGAAATTTTCATTCAAGGCAAATCCCTCTGTGTTCACCCTCCTTGCATTGCAGCGTTTTCGGAAAGCCAGCCTTGAACTTGAGTTCCTGGTCATGCTTGACCTTAACGGGATCTGGACAGTGTCTTGGGGGAGGACCAGCTGCTGAATGGAGACTTGGCTGTTCCTGTCTCACTTTGCAGGTCTTTTCCCCAAGGGACTGAGAAATAGATGCCTGAATTGGCTTGACGGTGCCAAATGTGAGGTGTTGTGAGGTGTCTGGGCCAGAAGCTGGGTCTGTGGCCTGGTGGTCTCCAGGCCTGGGGAGGTTGCACTCTGGCAGTCCGTGGTAGAAGGTGAGGTCAAGTCGCTCACATGCTCACCTTGTTTGGAAGCAGCAAGTCTGATTTCAGAACTCAGGCTGAAAACAAGCATCTAGAACAGATCCCTGAACCAGCTACTGACTCAACCTCTTCAAATTACACTAAGATTTGTCAGGCCCCTCCTTCATCTTTAGGCCAAGAGTTAAAATGCCATGTGAGTTCAACGAGGTGGGCTCGAGCCTGCATCTGCCTTTGCTTCCTGGAGGGCAGTGGACTAGCCCAGCAGATCCTGGTGGTGCAGAAATTGGAGAGCTTGGGGCCACTGAAAAGGGGTTCAGGCCCCAATGAAAGGACATTTTTGGCTCCCTGTCAAGGACAGACAGGCTACAGATCTATACATGGGATTCGATCCAGCCCCCATCTAGATCCCTGTGCCCTGGCAATTAGTCTGGTTCCTGCTACCTGTCACCAGTCCTGAAACCTGCCTGGGTGTGTGTAGCGGGTGCAGGGCGCTAGGGTTTCATGTGCACACTGGGTTTGTGGTGGGAGTAGCAGGATGGGCTCAGAGCTCAGCACTTAAGGGACCTGTGTGCTCTTCCCTGAGGAGGGGCCAAGGCTCCCTCTTGGAGAGACTTCCTGCTTCTTCTTACACACAGTCTTTGGGACTTTAAGAAATAAAGCCCATTCTGGTCTAACTCATCCTCTTGGGGCTCTGCAGCTGTGGGCTCAGAGCCGGTGGGAGGAGGAAGGTGAGGAGATACACCCCCCCTCACCTGCTTCCCGAAATGAAGGTGTCAGGCCCACCCTGTCTTTCCCTTGTGACTCTCTTCTTTCTCGGCTTCATCAGCCCTTTATAGCAAAGCTAGCTGGGGACTTACGCTTGGAAAATCACTCTAGGCTGTCTGGTCAATTCCATGCACCGTGGGCTGTCCACCTCCTGTGTACCAGGCTCGCCTGTGTAAGTACATACAGGGGCATGGCAGGGCCCCCAGCGAAATTCCTCATTCCTGGGAGCTCTCTGTGGCGATGCCTCCTCCAATGTCTGGGGTTGTCTGTAAACAGGATGGGGGCAGGGCTGCCACAATTAGAATCCTCCAGTATTTTCTTCTCGGGAATAAACACGATGTTTAAAGGGGAACAGTCTCCCCATTTCTCATAGGTAAAGGCTGCTTTTCTGGGCCTTTGGGGCCCAGGCAAGTGTTACTACTTCAGGCCTTGGGGAAGCTATCGCTTCCTGAGGAAGCCTTCTCTTGACATCTCAGGACTGGGGTGGATAATACAGCATCCTGTGTGCTCTCCAGCACCTTGGTCTACACGTCCATCACGTTCTGAAAGCCACGCACTGGACTCTGAGCTCCTGAAGGCAAGGCCTGTACCCAGCATGCTGGCTCTGCCTTGGAAGGATGGGCAGTGAACATTTGGTGAATGAATGAGTTGATCAGTCAAGTCTGTGTGGGCCTCAAAGGCAGAACTGACAGGGAAGTTCAAGAGGCGGATTTTGACTCTAAAGAAGGAAGAGCATTATCGCAACAGGGATATTCCGAAAGCTCACAAATCAGAGGCCGTTAGCTACCTGTCATTGATCATGTTCATAGCACAGCTGGATGACCTGGACTCAGATGTTCTGGAGGGAATTCAAGTATCAGATGGGCAGGGTGCTCAAGGCAAGACCTGCTGAAGGGCCTTCCAGGTGCTGGGGAGAACAGGCCCTTCTACAGGGGGAGGCAGGGGGCCTGCAGCTAGCTACTGGGCACTCCTTGCAGAGGCCCCTATCAAGAGACAGGCCTGTGGTTTGTCTCCACCAAGACTTCAAAGCGGAACTCAAGTGTCATCTGCTTTCCTGACCTCCTCTATCTCCCTCCTCTGCTCAAAACATGCTGTTCCTTCCTTTGTTCCTGTTCTAGTCCTCTCTAATGCAGTCATTAATTAATTACATGTCTCTCATCTGAAACGGGACCTCCTGGAGTACGGGGACTATGTCTTGTAATTATGTGCATCCCCAGCATCTAGACCTGGGCCTAGCACAAGTGCTAGGTAAACATTTGTTGAACAGACTAAATAGGGAACTTTCCTATAAGACAAATAGCTTAGGGCCCTGCTAGGAAGGTGAAGTTAACGTACGTGAACAAAACTCCAAGAACAATTTAGTATTAAAGCGTCCAACTCTCTGGGGATACAGGTTGATCCATGAAGGAGCTAACTCAGGTCTGCTGGACTGCTAGCTGTCTCAGAAAAGCTTTGGGGGGAGACTGAGGCCAGATGCTTCTTCCCCTGCTGGCAGGTAAGCGCCAGGTGGCCCCGACGTTTGTTCACTGTGGTATCCCAAGCAGCTTGAATAGTGCCTGGCATGAGATGGGCACTCAACAAGTATTTGTGGAATGGAAGTACCTTAGTTGCTGTAGTTTTGTTTCTGTTTTTTTTTTTCAACGCAGATTCAAAATGGTGTGCATTATTAACTTGTCCTCAAACCATTAAGGCAAACTCCAGTAGGACGAACTTACATAGACTCAGAAAACCCCACAGACAGGGCTGGCATCACGGGCACGAGCTCAGGAGGGCCCCACACTTAGTGTAACCCAATGCTGTTGCCATCCTGAAATGCTTAATAATTCTTGAACAAGAAGCACTGCGTTTTCATTTTGTACTGGGTCGGCGCGTTGTGCAGCTGGTTCTGCCCACCCACAGTGTGGGCAACAATAAAGGCTCTTGACTCTGGTCACTCACCTGGCAAATTGAGTTGCTATGCGGGGTTGAGGATGGCTCACTGGGGCTCCTGGGGCTCCTGGGCAACCGCTCAGGATTTGCGGTGCTGTCGCCTCTTTCTTGCTTGGCCCTAATTTGCATCTGCTTCAGTTGCTGAGCTCTGGATCTGAAGTGACCTCAGGGAGTGGCCAGTGGCCACTGCCAGCTATCTGCCACCTCTCGTCTCTGTGTGCTGCTGTCTTCAGCATGGGAAGGTATGTTTATGGCATCCTTTGTAAATAGTGGCCACAAAAGAATGGTTCTCATGGGAACCCTCCACCAGCCTTTTCCAGGAACTTGGGGCATCTGCCTGCTTGGCTGGTGAGAATTAAGTACCCACTCCTCCTACCCCCCGTAGTACTCTTTGCTGATGCCAGTTATCTTCCAACTTTTTAGTGCTAAACTCAAGAATTCTTCTACCTCAGAATGAGTTACAACTAGAGCATTGTATTAGCCTGTTTTCATATTGCTGTAAAGAACTGCCCAAGGCTGGGTAATTTCCAGAGGAAAGAGGCTTAATTGACTCAATGTTTAGCATGGCTGGGGAGGCCTCAGGAAACTTACAGTCATGGGAAAGGGAAAGCAAGGCACTTTCTTCACAAGGCAGCAGAAAAGAGAAGTGCCGAGGGAAGCGAGAAAGAGCCCGTTATAAAACCATCAGATCTCCCGAGAACTCACTCACTATCACGAGAACTGCATGGGGCAAACTGCCCCGTGATTCAATTACCTCCACCTGGTCTCCCCTTTGACACGTGAGGATTATGGGGTTTATTATTACAATTCAAGAGGACACTTGGGTGGGGACACAAAGCCTAACCATATCAAGCATCTTCTCGGGACCAGGGGCATTTTTCTCTCTCTCTGGTTCAAGAACTTTGTTCTTGGTGGGCTGGGGCTCTCCTTCAGTATCCAAAGCCCTGTTCATTTCTCTTAAGGAGGCCACTGAGTTTTCATGCCTGTAGGATCCCTGGTGCCAGAGACTCACAGGAGGACATCTTTGCATCTCAGGGGTCTGTACTTGCCCTATGTCTGGCAGAATGGGCTGGTCATTGGTAGAGTCACCCTCAATTCTGAGTAAAGTCACCTCCCTCTGCCTCTGAAACACAACAGAGTGGTCAGGCTTTGGGAAGGTGTGTTAGTCCCTTTCTATGTCACTATAAAGGAATACCTGAAGCTGGGTAATTTATAAAGAAAAGATGCTTAACTGGCTCATGATTCTGCAGGCTATACAGGAAGCACAGTGCAGCGTCTGCTTCTTGTGAGGGCCTAAGGAAACTTCCAATCATAGTGGTGTCACATAGTGAGAGCCAGAACAAGAGAGCGAGAAGGTGGAGGTCCCAGACTCTTTTAAAAACAACCAGGTCCCAAGTGAACTGAGTGAGAACTCACTTATCACCAAGGGGATGGTGTCAAACCATTCACAAGGGATCTGCCTCCATAATCCAATCACCTCCCACCAGGCTCCACCTCCGACGTTGGCAATCACATTTCAACGTGAAATTTGGAGGGAACACACGTGCAAACTGTATCAGAAGGGGCCTCGAAAGCCATGCCCAGGCTGCTCAGCTCTCGTAGTTATTTGCTGCTCTTGGGTGGAGCCCAGAGTGGAGCTCAGGATGGAGCCAGTGGGGTTCAAAATCTTTTTGAAAGGCTCATCTGTGAGTTTCCGGGTGTAATTCAGGGTGTTCGGTTAAGCAGTCATGCCTGTGCCCCTGGGCCCTTCTGGCAGAGGTAATAGGACAAGCACGCATCAGATTTTTAAAGGTGGCCCAGAGTCATTCTTAACCTTTGCCACTGCTTTTTAAAAAACTAAAAATGTGTATTCAATTGAACAAATAGAAAACACAGATTAGAAAGGTAGATGTTTTACAGTTTGAAAGAAGTCATTATTAGAATTGATTTTTTTTCTGTAAGATATTATTGATTTTAATTTTCATAAACTGCCAGAAGGAAGCAGGACATCTAAGGTTATTTGGTCCAAACCTCTTATTTTAAAGATGGAAACTGAGGCCCATTGAGGCTGGGTGGTTGTTCAAGGTCACACAGCTCATCAGGAGCAGGAGTAAGAATCCAGGTCACCCTCCTGGACCCCTGCTCTCTCTCTCCCATAAAATTCTTAAGAGATTTTAGTTATTAAGTAAACATTCATTCAGATTAGAGATGTGAGGAGTAACTGGAATGGGACATGGCACGTTTTCAGGACAGTGGCAGGATAATCTCAGTAGGTTTTATTGGTTTTTGTTCTTTCATTTTCTGTTCACCCATCACCACCTCTTTACGGAGCAACTACCTTATGCCACGCCTTGTGCTTAAAACTAGGAATTCCAAGTTGAATCAGAGGTGGTTTGTGTTCTGAAAAGAGTGTGCGTGTGTGTGTGTGTGTGTGTGTGCATGTGTGTGTGTCCCAAACAAGAAGCCCTCTCTATAGTGTCCTTTACTAGAGATGGCTTAGCCTTGGCTTCAACACTTCCAGTTGGCAACCTGCTTTGAGAACTCTAGTCCAATGGCTTGGAAAACCCAGAGGAGTCAGTGGTCCCAGTGTCCCACTGGGGAGGGATGTCTTTCTCTGCTTTATTTCAAGCAGGGCTGAGGGCTGATTCCCTGGAGCTGAGCACACAGACACCACAAAGAACCAGTCCCAGGAGCACAGAATGCTAGTGCTGGATCTGTGCTGGATTATGTGATCTTCATTTGTCAGATGAGAAAATTGAGACCCAGAGTAGTTTAACCAGTTGCTTAACTAACTGATCCAGATGACAAGTGGTTTTTTGTTTGTTTGTTTGTTTGTTTTTTGAGATGGAGTCTCACTCTGTCACCCAGGCTGGAGTGCAGTGGCGCGATCTCGGCTCACCACAAGCTCCGCCTCCTGGGTTCACACCATTCTCCTGCCTCAGCCTCCCAAGTAGCTGGGACTATAGGCGCCCACCACCACGCCTGGCTAATTTTTTGTATTTTTAGTAGAGACGGGGTTTCACCGTGTTAGCCAGGATAGTCTCGATCTCTTGACCTCGTGATCTGCCTGCCCCGGCCTCCCATAGTGCTGGGATTACAGGTGTGAGCCACCATGCCTGGTCGACAAGTGGTTTCTTTAAACCATTTAAACTTCTGGTTTATTCAGGAACTGAGAAATGGGAAGGGGTTCCCCTTAGAAATGACTTCACTGGAAATGCCACTGCACCTAAGACAAGACATCTTGGAAAGGCATCAAGGTGGCCGTGGTCTCATCATGTCTTCATAGAATCTCCCGAAGTCATGGCTATTATGGAAGGTTCCAAGTGACCGGAAGTCAAATCCAACTGTCCCAAGTGCCAATTGCTCCCTTTGCCACAGGGCTTTGGTGCCCAGTAGGGGCTGAGCCAGATGTTAGATGCCTACTGCCCCCATTTCCAGCCCAAGGAGCCTCTGGGAGCCTGCAGGGTGCTAGGGAGGGCAAAGGGTATGTTCAAAGCCTGTGGCTACTACAAGATGTTTTAATTTATGCACGGGATTATTGTTCTCCCTTCAAAACCCAAGATAAAAGAATAAAAGCTACTTAGGAATGCCCCGCAGGGACAAGAGGCTTTGATGCTGCTGGGAAGGCTAAAACCCTCCACTCAATAAGTAATTCAGCCCATTCACATACCCAGAACCAAGGCCTTCTGGAGTGGGAGAGACCTCAAAGTTGACTGAGCCCAGCTTCCCACGGAAGGGTACTTCCCAGAGTAGTTCTGCCAAGGTGCCGCCCTGGGATCGGGACCCCAGTTCCACCCCTCCAGGAACAGGGCCTATGTGCCCTCAGGAGAGCACCATCTCCAGCTCTGGACAAGGCTGCCTTCCTGTAGGGAAGAGGCCACCCCCCTGTTCCGTCTATCGAGGGGCCCCACTCTGCCATCTGGAGCCTAACCCTGCTCTCCGCTGACTGTGGACGTTTAAGTCTAGTATCTGCTGGGCTCCAGGCCAGCCACCCTTGAGTCAGCACTTGGCTGTCCCTGCCAGAAGTGACTGTGAAGCCCTCACCTTTCTCTGTCCAAGGGGGCTCCCGAAGGAGCAAGCTCCAGAGCTGGAACACCAGGACCCCAAACTCCAACTGTAGACTGACCAATGCCAAGCCAAGTAGGGCTGCCATCTCCCTGGCCTTTTGGGATTTCCTATCTCCTGCCTTGGAAACTCCACCATAGGCATGTCTTCTTACCTAGGGCTTGAGGCGCCACCCCAGGGCTGATCTCTGCTCTATTCCTCTTCGAGTCCTTCCATCTCAACATGAATTCTAGCTGGGAGCAAAAGTTTTCTAGGTGTTTGTTTGTTTGCTTCGAGACGATGTCTCGCTCTGCTGCCCAGGTTGGAGTGCAGTGGCATGATCTTGGCTCACTGCAACCTCTGCCTTTTGGGTTCAAGTGATTCTCCTGCCTCAGCCTCCTAAGTAACTGGGATTACAGGCACGCACCACCATGCCTGGCTAATTTTTTGTATTTTTAGTAGAGACAAGATTTCTCCATCTTGGCCAGGGTGGTCTCAAACTCCTGACCTCAAGTGGTCCGCTCACTTTGGCCTCCCAAAGTGCTGGGATTACCGGTGTGAGCCACCATGCTGGGCCCTCTAGGTGTTTTGAAAAGAACTACAGGATACAAACCACGGGGCTGCTTGCTGCCCTTGATTTGGGGAACTCGAGCTTGGGGATCCAGGGTCATGGGCCCTGCAGGCTCAGCCTACCCTCTCTGGGCTGGGGGTCTCAGAAGCCCATGTTCAGGTAAGCAGTTGCAGGAAGTGGAGATCTGGAAGCTGGAGCAGGAGTTCTAGCTCCACTGTCTTGTTGGGCTTAACCATTAACTGCTAGTCCTCAGGCTTGTGTCTGGGCAAGAGACTGAAGCCAGAGCAAGGCCGGTCACAGCACAGCTGGGGGAGCACTCAGGGCAGAGTGTGACCCTGAAGTCCCAGAGGTGACCTCGGGAGGACTGGGCAGTGTGTGCCTGGACTGTTTCTTAACGAGCTCACCCAGGCACACAGACTTTCCCTTCCACAGACTCACCAACATTTATGTTCTGCAGAGTGATCCTGGCGAAAATGATTATTTCATTGCCTGCCTAACCGGACAAGCAAAGCCCCCAGGGGTTATCTGAACAAGAGTATAAAAGATCTCAAGAATGTGACCTGACCCAAAGAGCCCAGAGGGAATAATGGAAGCTTCTGCCAGGTCTTTGAGGATTAAGTGATGGGTAATTAGGGGCAGGAGGATGACTCTGTAATGGACCTATTTCTTATGCACCGATAGGGACACAGTCTTAAAACAGGAAGAAGAACAAAGGGGAATGAACCTGCTCTGCAGTGGGCTGGGGAGCTGGGCAGGCTGCGCATGCTTCAAAAGGCATGTTTCCTCTTCACTATACATCATGACTCTGGGAATTAAAGTTTGTGCTTTGAGGGATGTGTGTGTGTGTGATTATGTGTGTATAAATTGTGTGCCCTTATGTGTGGATTTGTGTGCCTTTATATGTGTGTGTGTTTGAGCAGATCATTATCTGTTTGATGACCTGAGAGAAAGAAAACTGGTTTTCAGAAGCCCATGTTCAAGTAAGCAGTGGCAGGAAGCAGAGATCTGCAAGCTGGGGCAGGAGTACCAGCTCCACTGTCTTGTCAGGTTTGACCATTAACTACCAGTTCTCAGGGTTGTATCTGGGCAAGAGGCTGAGGTTGGGGCAAGGTTGGTCACAGTGCAGCTGGGGGAACATTCAGGGCAGAGTGTGACCCTGAAGTCCCAGAGGTGACCTCAGAAGGACTGTATACTGGTAGGAGGAGACCTAGAAAGAGAACCAAATGTCCTGTCCCTAATCGCAAGCCCAACTTGACTAGTGTCCCTAAGCCCAAGCCCAACTTGACTTATTCTGCTGATCACCTCTGCCTTCACCCAAGGCCAACAATGGCATTGGACTAGAGCGAGCAAAATGATTCAGACTTTGGGAAATAGACTCCTCTGGATTCTAGTGTCTTCCAGATTGCCTGACTGGGGAAGAAAATGGAAAAGGACGGAGCACCCTAGGGTCAGACCATTTGCCTCAGCTCAGGGAAGTGGCTTGGAGTTTCACACTGCAGAGATGAGAATGTGGAGCTTCTGTAAGCGAGTGTCATACAATGAGGACGAGCTCTATTCAGCCCTGGTACTGTGTGAAGAAGAAAAGCTGACCAGAACTCAGCTGCTCCCTCAGATGGGGTGAGGATGCTACCCCAACCCGGGACCCTCCTTAGTAGCATCTATCCTGTCTTGCTTTCAGCCACTTTCAGCCCAAGGTTATAGTCCAGGCTGTAATCTTCGTGGCAACTTCATAAGGACCTTCATCCATAAGGACGTGTATGGATGAAGCCCTTTGGGCCCCGCTGGAGATCTGATATCTGCAGCCTGAGATGGGCCGTGGATGGTCAGGGCCAGAGAAAGAGCAATTTCAGTCACTCTGCAGCCTGAAGAGTTGGTTTCCAGGGCTTCTTGATGAATTTATTCCCCAATTTCTATCCCATCTCCTAGAACTGACGCTGGCACTGAGTAGATACTCCATAAATCTTTGTTGAATGGTTTATTAGACTGTTCTTGCACTGCTATAAAGAAACACTTGAGACTGGGAAATTTACAAAGAAAAGAGGTTTAATTGGCTCATGTTTCTGCAGGCTGTACAGGAAGCATAGTGGCATCTGCTTCTGGGGAGGCCTCAGGAAGCTTCCAATCAAGGCAGAAGGCGAAGGACAAGCAGGTACGTCACATGATGAGAATGGGAGCAGGGTCGGGGAGAAGGTGCCACACACTTTTAAATGACCAGATCTCATGAGAACTAACCCTCTGAAGACAGCACAAAGTTATGACAGGTCTGCCCCCACGAGCAGACCTGTCACCAGGTCTTTCCACCAGGTGGGACCTTTCCACCAGGCCCCACCTCCAGCATTAGGGATTACAATTCAACATGAGATTTGGTGGGGAACAATATACAAACTATAGCCAATGGATGGATCAAATAATATGTAAGAGTCAACTTCTCTTCCTTACTAAGCAGAGCCCAGACATCCCAGATGTTTTTTGGTGACTTCTGAAATAGCAGATTCCTGAATTTAACTATCATTAGGTAACATTAAAGAAGAACCTTAGTTATATCACCAAGGAGACTTTAGTTATAATATATGACCTTTTTATTTTGTATCAAATCTGCTTTATTTGCTGGTAAACAAAATCACTGTGTAGGAAATATTTATTATTGTGCAATTGTTTTTATGTGTAAATCCGTAAAGGTCATTTTTGCAACAGTCTTTGGGAATATTAAGGGTAGTGCAGTTTTGTTATTCCCATTTTACAGCTGAGCATGTTGAGGCTGAATGTATTCCTAAATCCATACAGCTGAGAAGGAACTGACTTGGGATTCCATACCTGGTGCCTTTTTATAGCCCCACGGGTTACTTTCTATTGGAGAAGCTGAGCCTTCAAAGTATGCAACTTTCCTTTTGTTCTACTAAGTGAGAGATGGTACTCAATCTGGTTTTCCTGGAAATGCTCTTACAAGCCAGAAGCAGGCCCTGAACAACTCTGCAATTACCAGGGAGAGGGTATAATTTGGGGAAAAGCCTGGGTGGGCTTTATTCTGGAGATCTCACTGGTGATGAACTCCATTATTAGCAGACAAGATGATCATTGGGAATGAAAAGAAGTTGGTTCTGGTCCCTGCTCAGTCCCTGACCCAGAGTCAGGGTACACTCTCTATTCCCAGGGGTGCTGTCTGGATTCTGTGCCTAAGGCCATCTCTCTGTGAGCTCAGTGTGAAAGCTGCCAAGTGAAACACAGGCATCACGGTTCCAGTGATGACCACTCCCCACCCCCCAGGTCCCCATGGTGCTCCCGGTACCCCTACCGACCAGGTCCTGGACAGTGCTCCAACCCCACTGTGACCCTGTGCCGAGCCGGCCACCCCGTGTCAATTGCCAGTGGCTATTTACTGCTGGCACTCAAAATGGGAAGCTCAGTTGTAGTCTTGGCATGGATGATTATTTCACTTCTGATTTCCATCAAAATGCACTGACCTTTTCCATCTAGTTTCCCAACCTATAAAATTGGTGTTCGAGCAGCAGCTGTGTGGTGTTCTCATGGGGTTCGTGGGGGGGAGAATAACATGAAATGAGCTATTGGCCTCTGTGTCACATCATCTTATGCATTCTTCAAAACTGCCCTACAAGGTAGAGCTCTTACCGTCATTTTATTTATTTATTTATTTATTTATTTATTTATTTATTTATTTGATGGAGTTTTGCTTTTGTTGCCCAGGCTGGAGTGCAATGGCACAATCTCGGCTCACTGCAACCTCTACCTCCTGGGTTCAAGCAATTCTCCTGCCTCAGCCTCCCAAGTAGCTGGGATTACAGGCACCTGCCACCATGGCCGACTAATTTTTTGTATTTAGTAGAGATGGGGTTTCACCATGTTGGTCAGGCTGCTCTCAAACTCCTGACCTCAGGTGATCCACCCGCCTTGGCCTTCCAAAGTGCTGGGATTCCAGGCATGAGCCACCGTGCCCGGCCTTCTTACCCCCATTTTGTGGTGGAGAGATTTACACATGGAAGGATTTAGTAACCTGTGAGGAAGGAAAAAAGCCCCTGAGATTTGGGAGCTGGCCTTCCATTCACAGCTAACCTGTGTTCTTCTCCTCCGGGACATAAACACCCTCACAGGGTGCTGACCTCAGACAAAGTTACTCTGACACTATGATAAAATGAGACAAAGCAAGACCACATCATATTTTTTCTAAGCACAGACAAAAACAATGTCACTGTACCACCGTGAAATACCAGACACCCCCTCTTGGCCCAAATGAGTGACTATTACTTCTTTTCCTACTACAGCTATATCCTTGTGGCCATCTCCCTTCCTTATAGATGTGATTTATTGAGACACTGAGTCACAGAATAGCCCCCAGTTTCTTACAGCTGCCAGTTGAAAGTAAACTGCCACTTCCTTACTGATATGGTTTGGCTGTGTCTCCACCCAAATCTCAACTTGAATTTTACCTCCTGGAATTCCCATGGGTTGTGGGAGTGACCCAGGGGGAGATAATTGAATCATGGTGGGGGGGGCGATCTTTCCTGTGCTATTCTTGTGGTTGTAAGTCTCATAAAATCTGATGGTTTTGTCAGGGGTTTCCATTATTGCTTCTTGCTCATTTTCTGTTGCCACCATCATGTAAGAAGTGTCTTTCACCTCCTGCCATGATTCTGAGGCCTCCCCAGCCATGTGGAACTGTAAGTCCAATTGAACCTCTTTTCCTTCCCAGTCTCAGGTATGTCTTTAGCAGCAGCGTGAAAATGGACTAATACACTTACCCTCCCCCAAATCACTCAAACCAACCCCAATTCTATCACAGGTTCTGTCTAACACCCTCTTACTGAGACACCCTGGTGTGTATTCTCTCTCACTGCAGTAATTAATAAACCCAGCTTATTCAACTGCAAGTGTGTTCTTGGTGATCTCTGCTGGAAGACGTTGGTTCTTGTCCAGGGTCCCACAGCTGAAGGATGAAGATGGGATTCAAACTCAGGAAGTAGGCTTTTCTGATTCCAGAACCCATATGGGACCTCCTCTCTGGGAGAGTGGCAAGAACAAGCAATCTCAGCACCATCAAATTCTCTAGCCCCCAAGGGAAGTTCCCAATCCAGCCCCCAAAGGGAAGGTCAGAATTCCAGCATCCACCCTCGGCCTTGATTTTGGTGTTACGTTTTGCACTCCCCGTGTGCCTGGAAGGGGTCCCAGGTAGGTAGCTTTCTACTTGTCGACTGAAAGAGGAGACAGAGAAATCTAAGCCCCTCTCATCTGTCATGTGGTCACACCCCATGGACAGGACAGCAGTATGAAGATGCCTGCAGCCTGCACAGGGACTGTCCCACCTGCCCACGGCGCCACCCTCTCCGTGCCTGGCACATTGAGGATGCCATGTGTTCTTTTAGCAAGAGCAGCTGAAACCGCTTTTCCCAGTATTGTCCTTTGTTCCTGATAACGTCTCTACAGCAGTATCCTTGATCCCAGCAGGACACTGGCCTGGGATTTAAGAAGATGTGTAGCTACTCTCTCAGACCCTCTGGGGCCCAGCAGTCCATATACCTAATAGCTTTTGACCTAGACTTTGGCATAGCTCCCTTCTGGGAGTTCTAGCATAGATACTAGGGGATCATCTTGCCTCTGTGGCTGCTGAGATAGCAACAATTACTATGGTCACCCATTACCAGCACCATTTACAAAAGATTGGACTGTGTCAGAACATGTTCTATACTTCTTTGATCTGTTTAAAAACCCTGTGGGGTGGATATTATTGCCATTTTACAAATGAAGAAACCGAGACTCAGAAAGTTTGGTACTAACCTAAACAGACACAGCAGATAAGTGGCAGAGCCAAGATTTGAATGCAGAGCTTTCTCCAAGTCACCGTACTTAGTCCTTCTCTCCAGGCCCTGAGAATCCAGGTGTCCTACATGCACCTGAGAAGCTGCACAGGTCATTCAAGGTTACAGTGGATGCTGGGCTGAGCCCAGACCCACACTCAGGACGGAAGGTCTTTTTTTTTTTTTGAGACGGAGTCTGGCTCTATTGCCCAGGCTGGAGTGCAGTGGCACAATCTCGGCTCACTGCAAGCTCCGCCTCCCAGGTTCACGCTATTCTCCCACCTCAGCCTCCGGAGTAGCTGGGACTATAGGCACCCGCCACCACGCCCGGCTAATTTTTTTGTATTTTTAGTAGAGACGGGGTTTCACTGTGTTAGCCAGGATGGTCTCGATCTCCTGACCTTGTGATCTGCCTGCCTCAGCCTCCCGAAGTGTTGGGATTAGAGGCGTGAGCCACCGCGCCCGGCCCGGATGGAAGGTCTTAATCCCCAGTTACCGAGACTGCTGCTGCTGATGGCCTCCCTGGGGACAGCTGCCTTACCCAAGGTTATGTCCCATCTTAGGGGCAGCCTACCTCATCAAAGAGGAAGATATAAAGGCCTGGTCCATGCTCTGGCTGGGGATAACTCTGAAGGGCCATCCCAGTTTCAGAGTTCCCCGTGGGCTCAGTGGAGGCCTGGTTGTGACTGCATCGCAGCCAACCTCTCCATCTGCCTGATCCCACTGCCACCTTCTCCATAGGTGTTCATCCTGAGGCTCTCCTTGGGAATCTTCCTGCACTCCGTTCTCTGCAGTCTGCTTCTGGAGAACTCCACCTGCAACAAGGGTGTTTTTGGGAATTAGCTGGGGGCTTGCAGTTTCACCTACTGCAATGCCTGGCTTACAACACCTAGAGGAAGGTGGTATCCCCAGCAGGCAGGATGGGCATTCCTGTGTCCTCAGCTTCAGTCATCATGGGCTGGAAGCAGATGAACTATTCAATGGGCTTTGGGCTCTGACCTGTTTAAAAGAATTTCTCTGCTGCAGATGTCTAACTGAATACTTTTTAAGCCCAAAATTAGTCTTTTCTTTTTCAGGCCAGGCGCGGTGGCTCATGCCTGTAATCCCAGCACTTTGGGAGGCTGAGGGGGGCGGATCATGAGGTCAAGAGATCGAGACCATCCTGGCCAACATGGTGAAACCCCATCTCTATTAATAATACAAAAATTAGTTGGGTGTGGTGGTGCACAGCTGTAGTCCCAGCTACTCAGGAAACTAAGACAGGAAAATCACTTGAACCTAGGAAGTGGAGGTTGGAGTGAGCCGAGATTGCACCACTGCACTCCAGCCTGGCGACAGAGCAAGACTCAGAAAAAAAAAAAAAATCAGCTGGTCTGAAGGTAGTGAGTTATCGCATTGAATGTTCACAGTCAGTTACAGATTGAACGCCTTGTTCTACCCTTTTCCCCCTCCTCACTGCTGCACTTGACTAGCCTTACAACACATTTAAAAATAAAAAATTTCGGGATCAGAGAGCCTGATAGTTCAAGTTTATTACTAAGGTAAATAAAGGATATCAACTTTTATAGTTTAACCTCTGAAGCAAAATAAATCATTGACAAGGCTTCCACTAGAGCAAATGGCATGGTAATTAAGATATTATTACCTGATTTTACCAATTTATCATCTGTTTAGTTCTGCTATATGCCAGTCTCTGTGCTAGGGGTTAAGGAGGCAGAGATGAATGAGATCAGTTCTGCCTGTTGAGAAGTTCACCCTCTTGTAGGAGAGGCTGACATAAACCAGTCATAATAAAAGTCATAATGATAATAGTTTCGAGGGTCCAGACTGGTTGAAAACGCTGAATGAAAAAAAGAATAGTTGCCAAGTGTGGTAACTCATGCCTGAATCCCAGCTACCTGGGAGGCTAAGGTGGGAGGATCGCTTGAGGCCAAGAGTTTGAGGCTGCAGTGAGCTATGATCCAGCCTAGATGACAGAGCAAGATCCTGTCTAAAAAAATTAAGAAGTGGCTGGGCACGGTGGCTCACGCCTGTAATCCCAGCACTTTGGAAAGCTGAGGTGGGCAGATCACCTGAGGTCAGGAGTTCAAGACCAGCCTGGCCAACATGTTGAAACCCCATCTCTACTAAAAATACAAAAAATTAGCCAGGCATGGTGGCGAGTGCCTGTAATCCCAGCTACTCGGGAGGCTAAGGCAGAAGAATTGCTTGAACTGGGGAGGCAGAGGTTGCAGTGAGTAGAGATTGTGCCATTGCACTCCAGCTTGGGCAACAAGAGGGAAACTCCATCTCAAAAAATAAAAGTAAATAAATAAAAGAAAAAATAGTGAATATTATATTTCCATACTTAGTTGAATGAAAATTATGAGTAGGCAAATAAGAAACATGTCATCCAAAGCTCTTACAAAGAACAGCAGGATGTGAGACTGTGCTAACCTTTCTGGCCGGCATCAGGCAGCCTTAGCTGTAACCTCGTGGTGTTGATGCTACCCAGGCCCTTTAGAAAAGGCTTCTTGAGATGATTTTGTGTGAAAGTGGTCCAAGGGTTTGTCCCCTTCAGGTCACCCTGCCAACATCTTAAGAGTTACTGCTCTTAAAATATTAGTTGCCTGTAGCTCTTTTCTACTTAAATATCTGTAATGCCTCCCCTCCCATCCCATTGCCTTCCGGATGAAGTTCAACCTCTCTTCTTGCATCACTCCCCAGAAAGCTCTTTTTTTGTGGTCCCATTGGGCCACTCCTCAGACCCTGAACTCAGGAGACCTTTCAAAGAAGTCCAGGTCTCCTTGCCTTCACTCCTGCTAGTCCCCTTTCCTGGAATTCCTTCTTCTCTTCTCTTGACCAGTCACTAGGCACAGCTTTCAGGTTAGCTAAAATTTCGTCTCCTCTACAAACTATTCCCTGAACACTTCAACCTGAATGGACTTCTCCTTTACCTTTCATGGGAAAATGAACTCCTGTGGCCCTGGTGGCCCTTCCTTCTGGTCTTTACCTGTCATTTTAATGTGTTCTGCTACTCAGTCTTCTAGGAGTCTACAATTCTCCCTAGCAGGACCTGTAATGAATGTGGCAGGGTCAAGTTTGGTGTCCTGGGGGCATCCTAGAGGGTCTTTTGGGGACCAGTGTTGCTTGCCCTCCGTGCTGACTTACAGGGAGGGACACAGCTAAAAACCAAGAGCTGCTCCCTTCATCTCTTTATCAAGACCTGGTAAATTGGCCTCCTCCAAATATTGAACAAAATCAATTCAGCTACTTTGGGGAAAGAGGTAGCACTTTTCGCTGTTGAGAATAAATTAATCCTACTTCCTTTTCTTTTTAAGGAAAGCAGTAAATCAAGAGAGAGAGAGAGAGAGAAGAAAACAAAAACAAAAACAAAATAACCCCGCCTCTCTGTAACCCTGTCTTGCTCCCTGGGAACAGTGTAACCTGGCCTCAATCCCAAAAAGCAGAAGGAAAGTATTTTTCAAAATGTTAATGGCCCTGAAAATTTGAGTTCAGTTCCTTTCTTTTTTTTTTTTTTTTACATATAGTCTCACTCTATTGCCCAGGCCGAAGGCACTAAAGGCACAGTCCCAGCTCACTGCAACCTGTGCCTCCCGGTTTCAAGTGATTCTCCTACGTCAGCCTCCCAAGTAACTGGGATTATAGACATGTGCCACCACGCCTGGTTAATTTTTGTATTTTTAGTAGATGGGGTTTTGCCATGTTGGCCATGCTGGTCTCGAACTTCTGACCTCAAGTGATGCACCCGCCTCAGCCTCCCAAAGTGCTGGTATTACAGGTGTGAGACGCTGCACCCAGCCGAGTTCCATCTTTTTGAAAACAGAATTGGGATCCCTGTGTATGTTTGTATATTTACGTTTGTGCCGTGTATGTGCATGTGTGAAGGTGCTGGCCTGTGCATGGCATGTGTCCCGATGTGTGTGTGTCTAAATGTCTGCTCACGTACCCTTTCTCTTTTAATAAGTCTAAAACTGACCTGGAATGGTGCAGCTAGAACTAGAAGGGAACACCCAGGCCAGTCCTTCCCTGTATGGGGAGGAAGCCGCCCCACAGTGGAACAGGATTTATGAAGGGACACAGGAGGTGGGCTGCACCCCAACTCATAATTTTCAAAACAGAGATGCAGCAACTCACAGGAGTACACCCTGTTCTCTGGCTCCCAGAGTGCCAAGGGTGTGCCCTGGCAAGGGGTTCTCAGACACCCTCAGCCAGGCTCAGCCACAGGCAAGGCTCTGAACTAAATTGCTCCTTGGCCTTTGCTGCCTTAGCAAAAGCAGAAACCACAAGCCTTCCCCACCCAGCAGGGCCTAGAAGCCTGGCTCTGGCAACTTCTGGAAAGGCCTCCTGCCTGTCTGTCTGGGTACCAAGCTGAGACCCTGAATGAGGTTCATTCTTTTCTGGGGCTGCTGTTTTTCTCTCCTGTTAGTTCCTTGCTTTCCCAAGACAGCCAAGAGGAAACCAAAGTTCCCGTCGCTGTGCAGAGTCTCTTGGCATTTTCTAAAGAGAACACCCACCAGCCTTGGAGTGAGAGGATTTTAAATCAGAAGTTTACTGATGGGGCGCAGGGGCGGAAAGCGACTTGCCTGGGCCTTGCTCTGTTGGCACCCCCAACCCCAGCTGGCCATGGAAACTCGGACTTCATGCAGGCAGGGTTGCAGAGGGCTGAGGAACCCACCATTTCTGTCTCTACCTCTCCTTGTAGGGGCAGTCAGTCAGAGATGGGGTGCACAGTTATTCTGGGATTTCCCCAGACTGCCCCTTGGGTTCCACGGGTAGCAGCTGAGTACCCTCCGAGGACCCAGTTGCTGTCCTAGGTGTCCGCACATGCACCATCTTATTTGACTGCCATGAAAGCCGAGCCTGGTGAGAGCATGCACTCTCTTCTATAGCAGAGGGAGCCGGGCTCCCGAGGGAGGCCAGGGATGGCGCTGCTCACTTGTGGCCATGTCTGAGGGGCATGCTAGGAGGACCATGCTACCCACCATGGCAGCAAAATAGAAAGATAATAACAGGCTGTTCGGATCTGATTAGAGTTGGAACTGGCAGGAAGTAAACCAGGTAAGGCCTGCGGCAAAGTCGTCAGTGTGGCAAGGGTCAGAAGAGGTGTGGCCAGGCTCTGCAGATCACTTTGTATCCATCCTCGCCCTGTCTGATTCCTGCATCCATTGGGAAGGACAAGTAGAGGGCCTGGCACTTGGGAGACGGGGCCAGGATAGAGCTGTGTGTGTTTAGGAAGAGAGCCGCAAGCTGGTATGGTCTATTATGGACTGAATGCTTGTGTCTTCCCAAAATTCATGTTTGAAACCCTAAACCAAAATGTGATGGTATTTGGAGGTAAGGGCTTGGGGAGGTGATTTCACTTAGATGGAGTCATGAGGGCGAGGCCACCGTGATGGGATTAGCATCCTTATAAGAACAGGAAGAGGCCAGAACACGCTCTCTCTACCACGTGAGGACACGGTGAGAAGGCAGCTGTCTCCCAGTCAGGATGAGAGCCCTCACCAGAGCTCGGACATTCTGGCACCTGGATCTGAAACTTCCAGCCTCCGGAGAGGTGAGAAATACATTTGTGTTGCTAAGCCACTCAGTCTATGCTGTTTTGTTGTGGAAGCCCCAGTTGTTTCTATAATCTGAGCTCTAGGGGAACTGAGACTGTGGTGGGGGCATGCGTGCCCAGCAGTGGGGAGATAGAGCATGGGGAGGAGGGGCTATGAAACAGACAGGGCTGGAGTGGGAGTCTGAATGCATCCAGACCCTTGCCTGGCTGCACCAACTTGCCACCTTCCTTCTACCTGGGCTGGGCGAGACAGGTAATGCCTTCAGACAACCTGCTTTGGAGGAAGCAGTGATTTCTGGGCCAGACATGCAGTTTAGTGCCCCAGTATGTAATTAGAGTGTGCAGAGCCATGGCAGCTGGGCCCGTGGTGGGCCTGGCACTGGGCCCTCTGTCTGTGGTCACAGCTAGCCTGTATCTGGCCAGGCATCGGCTCAGCTGACCTCAGAGCCGCTTCCCTCCCCTCCTGAGAAGGGAAGCTTCCCAGGGAAGCTGAATTGCCAGAGTCTCCTGGGTGCATAGAGGGGTCAGACCTTCCCTCAGGCCCTTTGCCTGAGAGCCTTCTCTTCAGCCCATGGTCCAGCACTCCCCTTCCTAATGAGCTGAATTTCTGCTGTGAGTCCTTGTTGCTGAAGGGCCCGGGACCAGGGCCTCCCGATCACGATGGGTTTAGCTCCCCATAGCATTGGAGTATTGACTTGGTCTCCAAAGTGGAGACACGGAGGGAAGCACTTCCTGATAGGGGCATCCAATAAGGATCCTGGGGTTGGGGGGTCGTACATCCTCCTGGGAGGCCACCGTGAGATTTCTGACCAGGGTGAAGCTAGGATCCTTCCAGCTGGAAAGCCTCGCATCCTGCGAGCTTCCTCTTTTAAGGGACTCAGCAGAACTGATTTCCAAATTCTCATATCTGCAGCCCCAAGATGCTTTCTGCGGCCTCTAGAAGTCTGATCAGGCTGTTTAAATTTGCTTTTGACCAGCCGAATGGGAAGTGAGGAAGAGGAGGAGAAGAAGAAGAGAGAGAGAGGAAGAGGAGCAGGGGATTATACGGAGCTAGTATGGTGATATTTGAGAAGGATCTGGCCCAAATTTAGGGCCTGTGGACTCCTGGGCAGCCCCAGTTCTATGTTTTCAAGGTGGTGGTTTAGATGCCCTATTTTATTCTTTTCCCTCCCCTCCCCTTCCTCCTTCCCTCCCTCCCTCCCTCTTTCTCTTCTCTTCTCTTCTCTTCTCCTCTCTTCCCTTCTCTTCTCTTTCTTTCTTTCTTTCTTTCTTTCTTTCTTTCTTTCTTTCTTTCTTTCTTTCTTTCTTTTTCTTTCTCTCTCTCTCTTTCTTTCTTTCTTTCTTTCTCTCTCTCTTTCTCTTTCTCTTTTTCTCTCTCTTTCCTTTCCTTTCTTGAAGGAATCTCACTCTGTTGCCCAGGCTATAGTGCACTGGCACAATCTCAGCTTACTGCAATGTCCACCTCCTGGGTTCAAGCAATTCTCCTGCCTCAGCCTCCTGAGTGGCTGGGATTACAGGTGCACTCCACCGTGCCTGGCTAATTTTTTGCATTTTTAGTAGAGACAGGGTTTCACCATGTTGGCCAGGCTGGTCTTAAACTCCTGACCTCAGGTGATCCACCCACCTCGGCCTCCCAAAGTGCTGGGATTACAGGCATGAGCCACTGCGCCCTTCCTAGATGCCCCATTTTCTCGTACCTTTTAGGAAATGAAAAACTTAAGAATTCAGGCATCTGGGCAAGGAGCTGTGGCCCCTGAAGGCAGCCTCTCTCCTGCTCCTCTGCTTAGCCCTACAGCCTTCTCCATAAGCCCCACTTCCTTCCCCTGGAAGGGGAAGCTTGGCTCTATTCTAGGGGCATACCCAGAGGCTGTCTCCAGCCCAGTAGAAGTGAGTCCACTGCGAGGATGAGCTTAATCAGATCTGAGAGCTTCTCCCCCAAGCCGCACAAGAAGTGTTGACAGATTTGGCAGCCTGTAAACATGCTTGTTGCAGCTTTTGATGTGGCAGGTAAGGGTGTTCCAACAGGCCTATCCAAACCCTCCCCACCAGGGTTTCGTACAGCTAAGGAGACTGAGGCCTGGAGTCATGAAGGCTTCTGCCCAGGTCGCACATCAGAGTGAGAGCACCTTGGTCTGGAGATCCCTAGGTAGGATGCAGGGTTGTGGCTACTGAAGCCAGGATGGACTCTCCTCCATGGCTGTAGACCACCTCTTGGGTGTCTGGTTGGTCTTGCTTGGCTCCTGGTCAAGCACATTCACAGCAGCATCTCAAAGCCAGACTGTTGGCTCAGGGCCTCAACCTGTCTGGGTCCAGGCACAAAGTTAACATGGGCTCTGCCTCTCCGTTCATCTGCATCTGAGTGTGGCTTGTAGGTCACCCCGTAACCTGGGGGTTCAGGCAAAATTCTGTTGCTGAAATGCAAAAGAGCCAGCACTTTTGGGGGATGGAGCCACTGGCAGTGCAGGGCTCCTTGCCTGTTCTGCCGTGGTCTTGCAGCCTGTGGTTCATCCTTTCAGTCCTCCTGCCTTGGGATTTCCATTTGCTTGGTGGAGAAGTTGAATGGAGCTAGCCCTGTGCTGCAGGGCTGCTCCCCTCCCCCTTCATCACTGTAGGATTCCCAGGCAACCATTTGACCAAATCTTGCAAGTCCTAGCCCCTCTTACTACTTTCTCTGATGATAACATTTGTAGGCCAAGGGAAATCCCAATTACTGTACCTGTTGTCTTTTTTGAATTACTCCCTAATCTATCTATTAAAAAGCAACCTCAAGCAGGATCCTAAATAAATGGGCTTTAATCAAGAGAATTATCAATGTGATTCATTCTCCCTCAGGGCAGAGATGCAATTTATCTTTCAGCAAAGGACACAGCAACTTAACACACCCAGACTAAGAACAATGGCCATCAGGCCCATCTGTCCCCAGGAGAAGGCTAAAGCATTTGGTGTTAGTGCCCGGGGCTCTGACCCCATTAGAGACTTCTCTGCTGGAGTTCTCGTAATGGTGACATCTTAACTGAAATGGAGAAGGGAAGGCACCCAGCGTGGCCAGGGGCCCAGCAGAGCTGGGTCAGGTGGTGACCCCTTCTCTTCATGGGGACAGCGGGGGCTGCCAGCCTCCGGAGCCCCTGAATATTTGCTCAACTGCTTCTTGCTCCCTGCTAAGTCAGTCGCATTCCAGATGCAGCAAGGAGGAGGCCCCCAAGAACAGGGGCAGAGCACTTTCCTAGACTGCCATGTCCTCCCTACAGTTGTGGGGGGTGCCCCACAGGTGTGAGGAGACAGGCGTCTGAGTGGGGGGACACTCCTGCCATCAGCCTCAGGTTAAGGCCCCTGCAGGTGCTGACCTACTCCACAACTGACTCATGGGCCAGGAATACGGAATCAAATCTGTTTTTCTTTCCTTCCTTAGGACATGACTGTAATTGCTCCTCCTCAGCCCAACTTGGGAGAAGGCTGGTTTCTTCCCCAGACTTGTCTGAATGCTCGCAGCCCCTGCCCTTCACCAGGGCCAGGACCACTCAGGTCTCCATTCCCTTCCACCCCAAGGTGGCACCCACTGCACCCTCCTCTGCCCTGGGCCCTGCTTGCCACAGGCCTGGAGTCCAAGGGACCTGAAGGGGCTGCAGTGGCCACGTTGAGAGCTGAGTTATGACTAAATCTTCCCAGAACCTTAGAACTTCCAAGGAGCGTAGAACCGCTTGGCAATTTAAACCATTTCAGACCCAGAGAATTATAGAAAAGTAGAATCTTAAGTTTGGAAACGATCTTTAAGGTAATCTACCTTCTTTCCAGCGCAGCAGCCTTGCCTGCCTTCTTTCCTTATCCACAGTTGCCTTGAGAAGAAGCTGGGCCTTGTGGGAAACATTCCCAGGGCTTCTTTCCTTCCTGGACCTCTGGGAGACCACACCTTCCAGTCCCTTTGCAGTGAGGAGGGGCCGAGTGGCATTTCTGGCCTGTGAGATGGGAGCAAAAGTAATGTTTGTCACACTTCTGAGTTGAGGCAGTGAAAGTCCCTGAGCCATTCACCAGGGAAGAGGGAAGTCCCTCTTCCCATTCAGGACTGATCACAGACAAGTGCCTGTGTTGAGACAGCAAAGTCCCAGATCAAAGCAGCCAGACCCATTGAGGCACTGCAAGAAGACAGTGCCGTGGAGGGCTGCCTAAGTTGCAGCAGGATCTGCATGAGCAAGGGTTAAGCTTGGTGAGATTTGGGGGCTATTTGTGTAGTAGGACATTATAACCTAGCCTGTGCTGGAGAATATTCCCAGCCTACATTCCAGACTCCCAGGCATGGGAATTCACTATGGGTGAATGAGGCTGTTGGGTTCGTTGCTCAGCAGCTGTCAGTTGGAAAGTTTGTTTTTTCCCTTGAACTGAAATCTGCTTCCTCACAACTCCCTTTTCTTTTTTTTTTTTCTTTTTCTCTTTTCTATTTTTTTGGAGATGGAGTCTCGCTCTGTTGCCCAGGCTGGAGTACAGTGGTACGATCTAGGCTCACTGCAACTTCTGCCTCCCAGGTTCAAGCGATTCTCCTGCCTCAGCCTCCCCAGTAGCTGGGATTACAGGAGCATGCTGCCACGCCCGGCTAATTTTTTGTATTTTAGTAGAGACGGGGTTTCACTGTGTTGCCCGGGCTGGTCTCGAACTCCTAAGCTCAGACAATCTGCCTGCCTTAGCCTCCCAAAGTGCTAGGATTACAAGTGTGAGCCACCGCACCCGGGCCACACCTGAAGTAGGTGAAGCCTTCTGTTCTCAAACTTGAACGTGCCTCTGAATCACCTGGAGGGCTTGTTAAACACGGTGTTCTGGGCTCCAGCTGCGGTTTCTGATTCAGCAGGTGTTATGGACTGATTATATCTGCCACCCCCAAACCTGCCCCAAATTCATGTTTTTGGCATTTTAACCCCTAATGTGATGGTATTGGGATATGAGACCTCTGGGAGGTGGTCAGGCCATGAGGGTAGAGAGTTCACCAATGGGAGGAGGGCCCTCATGAAAGGGACCCCAGAGAGCTCTCTCACCCCTTTCTGTCATGTGAGGTTACAGTGAAGAGGCCATTTTCTGCAACCAAAAGTGGACCCTCATCAGACACCAACCATGCTGGCACTCTGATCTCGGGCAACCAGCCTCCAGAACTGTCAAAATGAAATTTCTGTTGTTTTACAAGCCACCCACCCAGTCTATGGTACTTTTTTTATAGCGTCACAAACTAAGATAGTAGGCTTGGGGCAGGACCTGGAAATTTACATTTTTAGTAAGTTCCCAGAGGATGCTGCTGCTGGAGGTGTGGAGGCCATACTTTGAGAACAGCTACTCTCTATCTTCTGTTACATCTCCCCAGGAACCTGCTGGCCCATGCTGGTCGTGGCTGCAGAGGTGCCCCCACCCTGCCAGGCCACATAGAGCAGATCCCTCCCCCGGTTGGTCTGGGTTGGTCGGAGTCTGGTGATGTTCCCTCCATAGACTGCGAGCCTTAATGGGCAGGGCCTGCAATGTACTCATCCCTGTGGCCCTCAGTCTGACAGTGGTCAGCCACAGCAACCAGCATGTGCTCAGCGAATGTTTGCTGAGTGTATGGATACCCACAACAGGAGGAACACTTTGCCCACTTCTGAAATCTTTCACTCATCTTCAGACTCCTGGTACAGAGGCCCCTGGGGAGCTCACACTGCCCACCCTGCAGGCATCAGGGCTGATGCCAGCTTCTAGGCATGTTGGAGACCGGATGGTGAGTGGGGAGGGGCTGCATCCTCTCTCCAGGAGGGCTAAGCCTGGAGGCCGGAGGTGTGTGTGGGTGGGTGGTGCCCTGGCTATTCCCGTAAAGACCCAGCTTGGCAAGCCCACTCTTGCTGTCGGGTCTGCAGATGACTTCTCTTGTGCTCATGTGAGCCAACTCTGACTTCTGGGAAGGATCGTGCTGTCTTGATTGCTGCAAACACAGACAGGTTAGCTCATGCTTGGCTGCACTGCGGATGACGTGGGTTCCAGCTTCCTGGGGGGTCTGCTGGGCCAAGTCCTCAGGTTTTCCGCCTGAAATCAATTCATCACATCTCAAGGCACTGCCTCCTGTATCATGTGCCTGGCCAGAGCTCATGGCAATGAGGTAGCCGACACTGGGGACTGTGATCCATTCCTGCTGGGCTTGGGCCCTCAGAGAGCCTGGGCAAGCTATTGCCAGGAAGGGCCATGCCAGGAGCAGCCAAGGACCTCTGATAGTTAGAATCAAGGCTGTTAAAGTCAAGGCCAACTTCGGGGTGTCGTGCCCTATCCTGTGGAGAATACTGACCCTGCTGGAGGTCTATGACTCTCTTCTTCCTCCCACTTCTCCCCCTGCCCTCCCCCTCCCTCCTCCTCCTTCTCTTCCCTCTCCTACGTCTTCCTTTTCTTCTTCCATCTCCTACATCTTCCTTTTCTTCTTCCATTTACAATCTTTATTATGAAAAGGATTAAACATACAGAAAATTGAGAGATGACATGATAAACCCACAATACCCATCGCCTGGATTTAACAATTGTTAACATTTTGCTGTATCTGCGTCATTGACTCTTTTTTGCTTGAGTATTTTAAAGAAAATTACTGACATACATTTTACCCTAAATATTTCAGTATGCATGTCTAAAATGCAAAAACAGTTTTCTACGTAAACATGTATCACGATCATATTCATCAAAATTAACACTAATTCCTTAATATCATCTAATAGTCGGCATTAATATTTCTGCAATTGTTGCAAAAATGTCTTTTGTGATTGGTTTACTCAAACCAGAATCTAAACCAGATCCACGTGTTGCATTAGCTCATTAGGTCCCTTCCCCCCCGTCTCCGCCTCACCCCGCTTCTTTTCACAGCTGTTGAAGGTCCCATTTATACTAGAAAGTCCTTCCCCCTCCCTTCCCCCTGTGGTATAGATGTGTTGAGGACACCAGGCCAGCGTGCAGGTCTCCAAGTCCATGGAGGGGTGGATTCCCAGGCAGGGGTCTGAGAGAGAGGCCCAGCCCCCTCCTTTCCCAGGCTGAGGGAGTCGCAGGCAGGCATCACCCTGAAGAGACACAGGGCCATCCTGGAGAAGCTGTTCCTCCTGGGAAGCCACGTGATGTGCAGGAGGGTCAGGGGAAGATGGTACAGAACAAGAATGAAGACTTTGAGACGCTTACAGTGACACCAGGTCACTCAGGGAGGGAAGAATCACAGGAGTCTCTAGGGAAGGATCTTTGAAGATGAAGGCCAGTGACTCGGAGGCGGACAGGGCCTTGGGTGCTCTGATCCCGCTGTGTGGGCTGGGCCTGGCCGTGGCCAAGCAGCCTTCTGCCCACACACTATTCCCTTTGATGGGAGGCTGGACCCGCCCTTGTACTCTGTGAGGGCCCCTCCCTGGTAGCAACTTCTCTTCTGCCTCCATTTGGGTAACGGGCTGTCATGTGGGCAGCTGCCGGGAGCAGCTGTGACATTATCCAGACCCCACCCCAGGTCCCTGTTGGGCTGCAGCTCTGGCTCTGGCTCCGCCTTGATCCTCTGCTCTGCTTCTCCGTCTCTCGGGCTGGCTTCCAGGCCTGTGGCTCTGGGCACATTGGCTGCAGACAGAGTTTCCCGAGTCGGTCTCACCGCTCATGGTAAGAAACAAGGTGTGCCTCAGAAAGAACTTGTCAAGCAGCGGTATTAATGGGGAGATGGCTTTTTTTTTTTTTTTCCTGTAAGTGAGAAAATTAATTTAAAAGTTGATAATATCCAGTGTTGTTAAGGGTTCAGGGTAAACAGTCCCTTATTCTCTTGGGAGAGTGTAAATTGGTCAGTCTTTTGGAAAATAAACAGACAACACCTATCAACATTAAAAATGTATGGCTTTTTATTCTTTTTTTATTTTTGTTATTATTTTAAGAAACACGGTCTCTCTGTGTTGCCCAGGCTGGAGATCAGTGGTTGATTTTAGCTCACTGTAGCCTTGAATTCCTGGGCTCAAATGATCCTCCCACCTCAGCCTCTTGAGTAGGTAGGGCTTTAAGCATGCACAACCACACTCAGCTGATTTTTTTTTTTTTTTTTTTGAGACAGAGTCTTGCTCTATTGTCTAGGCTGGAGTACAGTGGCATTGGCTCACTACAACCTCTGTGTCCTGGGTTCAAGTGATCCTCCTGCCTCAGCCTCCCGAATGGCTGGGATTACAGGTGCCCGCCACCACACTTGGCTTAATTTTTATATTTCCAGTAGAGGTGGGGTTTCAGATGTTGGCCAGACTGGTCTCAAACTCCTGATCTGAAGTGATCCACCCACCTCAGCCTCCCAAAGTGCCGGAATTACAAGCAGGAGCCACCACACTGGCCCCAGCTAATCTTTGTAGAGCAATCTTGCAATGTTGTCCAGGCTGGTCTTGAACTCCTGGTCTTTGGCCTCAAGTGACCCTCCTGTCTTGGCCTCTCAAAGCGCTGGGATTACAGGTGTGAGTCACCATGCTGGCTTTTCTATCCATTTTTTCATTCAGTAAATATTGAGTCCCTACTATGTGCCAGGAGCTATTCAAGGTGTTGGGGATATAGCATTGAATTCAGACAGACAATGTGCCTGTTCTTGTGAAAATTATATTTTAGTGGGAAAAGTGGACAACAAATAAATAGAAAGTGTTATTTATAATAAATGCTATGAATAAAAATAAAACAGAGTAAGGAAGTATACTGTAGGGTAAATTGTACCTCCTTCAATCCTTGGGGCTAGGAATTCAATTTCTGGGAAACTGTTAGAGAAATGTTTCCACATTTGTACAAAGGCACACAGACATTCATAAGAGCAAGAAGTTGTAAACACCCTAGATGCCTAACGGGAGAGGAGTTGGCAAATGAATTGTCCGTCCACACAAATGGATAATATGCAGCCATTAAAAACAATGAGGCAGCTCAACTTGTGCAAACAAGGAAGGCTCTCAAAGACATGTTAAACAAAAGCAAGAGGTCTTAGAGTAGCGTATACAGCAGGATCTGAATAAGTAAGGTAATACATTTCTCCGTAGACACATAGGAAAAGGTCTAGAGGCCAGGCACGGTGGCTCATGCCTGTAATCCCAGCACTTTGGGAGGCCAAGGCGGGTGGATCACCTGAGGTTGAGTTCGAGACCAGCCTGGCCGACATGGTGAAACCCCATCTCCACTAAAAATACAAAATTAGCCGGGTGTGGTGGTGAGTGCCTGTAATTTCAGCTACTCAGGAGGCGGAAGGCAGGAGAATTGCTTGAACCTGGGAGGCAGAGGTTGTGGTGAGTGGAGATTGCAACCATTGCACTCCAGCCTGGGCGAAAAGAGTGAAACTCTCAAAAAAAAAAAAAAAAAAAAAAAAAAAAGAAAAGGTCTAGAATGACCGAACACGGAAGAGAAGAGAAAGCGGGTTTGTTGCAAAATGGTCATTGCAGAAAGGTACTTTCACTTTTTACTCAAAATTCTTCTGTACTGTTTGAAGTCTTTTTTTCTAAATACTGCTAACATATATTTATGCATTCAATGGATTAAGTAAAAAGAAAAACACAAAAACCACAGCCTCCACATCATAGCATAGATGCTTTTCCTTGGGGGTTCGAGATCTTAATAAAAAATGTTAAATGGATTCTTGGGTTTGTCAAATTGACTCTAACCTGCAGCTTTTGGTCCTGAGGGAGAAAGTGAAATGAAATTAGCCTTTCCCCCATAAATTCAGCCTCGGCTGGCCCCAAATCACAGAGTTGAAAGAGGTCAAGGAAGGGATGAGGAGAGAAAGAATTGCTGATCCTGAGCCAGCGCAGGGCCAGTGGTGTAACTGCCTCTGTAGGGAAGGTGATCCTACCGCCATTTGGAGATGAGGAAATGGAAGTTCAGAAAATCAAGCAGCTTGCCCAAAGTCACAGGGCTGCTGAGAGACAGAGTCAAAGTTTGAAACTATATCTGTTGATCCCCAAAATTCATGCTCTTTTTGTGTGGATGGTGATGGCCTTCATAATAGTGCCACCCTCCTTGGAGGATCCAGCAGTTCCCTGCTTCTGTTAGGATTGAAAATGAGGACCCTCCAACCAGACTGAACGGTGGCCTGTCCGCACTTCAGGGCCAAAGAGACTACCACCTTCTGGGGCCCTAGTCCTGACCCTTGTTCCTCAGCTGAGGCTACTCCCAGCCTGGGGGAATGAGGGCACTGAAACTGTGTCTCTCATATAGCTGAGAAATAATAATACAATACTCACAGGTAAACTATAAAATAATAAAAATAGCGAATGCAGAACAATAATAATAGCTAATATAGTTCCAGGCATTGCTCTAAAAACTTTGCAAATATCCATCCATCTAATCTTTTAATTATTCTAGTACTAGTAACATTGCCCCCTTTAGGTGAGAAAACTGATGCACAAAGCATTTTACTGGCCCAGAGTCACACAGCTAGAAAGGGACAGAACCAAGATCCAAAATCCATTAATCTTCAGAGCCTGTGCACTTTTTTTTTTTTTTTCCTGCTCTGCTGCCCAGGCTGGAGTGTAGTGGCACAATGTCAGTGACGTGATCACAGCTCACTGCAGCCTTGACCTCCTGGGTTCGAGCAATCCTCCCGCCTCAGCCTCTTGAGTGGCTGAGACTTCAGGTACATGCCACCATACCCAGCTAATTTTTGCATTGTTTGTAAATAGGAGGTTTCACCATGTTGCCCAGGCTGGTCTCAAACTCCTGAGTGCCTCAGCCTCGGCCTCCTGAAGTGCTGGTATTACGGGCGTGAGCCACTGCACTTGGTCCAATTTTTTGTTTTGTTTGTTTTCTGACTACTTATCCCCAAGTTCTAAGAGCCTGTGCACTTGATTTCTGTCTAACTCCCCCAAAGCAAGTTAACACTTGTGGTACTTACTATGTGCTGGACATTGTTCTAAGTGTTAGATTGGTGCAAAAGTAATTGCGGTTTTTGAATTACTTTAAAATATATTAATATATTAAATGTTAATTGTTCTGAGACAAATTTAAGAAGTAGAGGAGCTCCTTCCTTATCTTTAAGTCTCATTTTAAAGATAAGGAGACAAAGCACAGAAAAGCCAAAGCACTTGTCCAAGGTCACATAGCGTTTATGTAAATGGTAGAGGTAGAATTTGAACCTATGCATTCTGATCTAGAGTTTATACTCATAAACATGTACTATATTAATAGACAGGCTCTGAGATTCCAGTGCTCTCATTATACATTCCCTGTTTCTAGAGAAGAGGCCAGGAATCCCCACGGGGCATTTTGACATTCACTGAAGCAAGAACAACTGGTCATCCCTGATTCCTAGTGTTCTGTTGCTGAGGAGCTAGTCGTTGCCTGGTGACTCACTGTGTTGGGAGGGACAGACTAGCCTTTACTGTCGAGCTAATGTCCGTGGTGGGCTGCCACCACCCTCCAGGTGTGGGGGCGGCTGAGCTCCAGGATGAGTGAGTCCACTCTGGGTTTGGGGGGAGGGCAGTGGTGTAGGGGCAGGGACGTTCAGGGCACAGACTACACGGAGCTCCTATCTTGCCTTGTTTCCCATTCACTTTTTACCTCATTAGGATGAAAAGACAAAACAATTCCAAGCAAATGTAGCAGAAGTTGGGCCCCCAGTTTTGCTCATGTCCTGGCAAAGAGTGTGGACCAAGCCTGCTGACTCATGGCGCTCTAGCTCAGGTCTCCCACCAGGAGACAGAGCAGAGTCAGGGCACACAGTGTTTCTCTCAGGACACCATGAAGCTCAGGGAAGCCCGGAGCGGTGGCTGGCTGAGGAGCAGGCTGCTGCTAGGCAGCTTTGTGCATTTGGTGGCTTTGTTGGAAACGCATCAAACGCTTGGCAAAAACACTTCCCTCCTCCAGTGACAGGTGCTCACGTTTCACAAGGCATCAAATTGCTCTGAAAGGTGATAATAGCACCTGTCAATTTCTGCACATAGAACACTGTTTTCTACCACAAGAATGTTTTTCTTCATCTTCTGGAACTGTACAGACTGCAGGCCAAGCATCATCCATGTCCTGAAGCCCAGCTGGGTGGCGGATGGGACAGGGGAGGGCAGGACAATGTCTGCAGAAGTGGTGGAGAGCAGGGGGAGCGGTGCCTTCTCAGCACCCCATTTGCCAGGTGGGGCAGGAGGGGAGGGCAAGGGTTCTGGGACATTCTTGAGCCACAGGCACAGCTGTGAAGGGCAGTAGCTGCAGAGTCCCCACATGGGACTGAGCATGGCCTCTCCCTCCTTGGGCTTAGCAGACAACCTCCTGCTCCTTCAGCTATATTGCTGGCTGGGGTTGGCAGAAGCCAGGCACTCAGTCCTCATCCACAGTGAGGCGTGAGCAGGTGGACAGGGAGAAGCTGGCTTCCGAGGGGAAGAACAACGGGGACAGAAGTGGCGTGGTGCCTGGTGTTTTCGGCGGACTGAAAGGAGGACGCATTTGTTATTTTGATGTATTTGTGACTTAAGCTGAACTCCTTCCTGTGGGCAGTGCTGCTGAAATAGGGGATGTGTGTAGGGCAGCCGTGGCAAGTGAATGCTGAGGAAGCCGAGAAGGGCTTTGAGCTGGGTTGGGACAGGAGCAGGAGGCGAGTCCACCTGCAGGGCGGAGGAAAGCTGGATGGGCATGCACACTGGGGGCTACCAGTGGCCTGGGGAGGCCATTATGGGCTGAACAAGGAACAGAGTGGAGAGAGTGGAGGGAATGGAGAGGGGGATGCAGCAGGAGCCCCAGTGAATCTGAGAATCTAGGGTGTGCTGCTTCCCTAAGCCTGAGCTCAACAAAATGCTCCAGGCTTTCCTCTCCCCTGTTAAGAGCTTGGTGGACCCCCACATCTGGGTTATGTTCTATCGCAGTCACAAGAAGCCTGGTGGAAATGACTGTTGGGTATAGAAACGATGAGGATTCTTCCCACCGGATGCCCTGAAGACTGGGGAAGATGGAGCATCACCCGAGTGAGTCATTGCCGGGCCATGATGCCAAGATGGGTCCTCCCCAACGGCCACTGCTCCTGGCACTCCCGAGGTGCCCCCAGCAGTCCTGTTGCAGGCCACCAGCCAGAGCAGCTCTTGAGACTGCCACTGGTTTAGGTGCCAGAGCCTCAAGGGCCAGAGCCCTTCTCTGTCCCCTTGTCCCATTTTCCCCAGGGTCCTACTATCTCTACATTTAGGCCTGAACCACTGCCATAGGGTGGATGAGTGGACGCCAGAGAAGAGAAACCTCACTCCTTCTTCCCTGACAGGTGACCCACTGTTCCCAAGGATAAATCCAGGGCATTTTAAATATACTTTCTTGCTAAGGTAGCAAAACATAAGTTAAATATCTTTAACAGCTGATTCTGATGGGCAGCCCTTCAGTAGGAAACCCAAAGATGGTGCCTGAGTGCAGTGGCTCACCAATGTTACCCTCCCAACTCCCATTAACGGAGCACTTACTGTGGGCTGGGAATGGTATTGGCACATCTAATTTTGTGTGTGTGTGTGTGTGTGTTTGTGTGTGTTATCAATTTGTTCTTTTTACAAATTGAGATGTAACTCGATACCATAAAACTTACCCTTTTAAAGTGTACAATTCAGTTTTTAAAATATATTCACAAGGTTGTGCTATCACCAGCACTAATTCCAGAACTTTCCCATCACTCCTAAAAAGAAACCCTGTACCATTGAGCAGTCACACCCCGCTCACTCCTCCCCGATTCCTGGAAATCGCTAATCTACTTTTGGTCTCCATGGATTTGCCTATTCCGGATATTTCATATAAATAGTATCATACAGTACATGCTCTTTTGTTTTCCACATAATTAAAATTGAGTTCACATAATGTTTTCAAGATTCTTGCATGTTATAGCATCTATCAGTTCTTCATTCCTCTTTATGGATATACACATTTTGTTTAACCATTCATCAATTGACAGAAATTTGGGGCTGTTTCTACTTTGGGGCAATTATCAATAATACCACTATGAATATTCTGTTTTTGTGTGAACATATGTTTTCAGTTTCGTTGGGTATATCCTTAGGAGTAAAATTGCTGCCTCACATGATAACTTTATGGTTAACTTTTTGAGTAACTGCTAAACTGTTCTCGGTAGCACTGCACCATTTTATCTTTCAGCTAGCAATGCACCAAGGTTCTAATTTCTCTACATCCTCACCAACATTTGTTACTTGTCTTTTTTTAAAATTACAGCCATCCTAGTAGGAGTGAAATGACATTTAATCTTTATAACTACCTTATGAATAAAATGATATTACTATCCTTATATTACCGATAACAAAATAGAAGTGAAAATAAATTAATTTGTCAGAGATCATACTTTTAACACATTTCAAATGCTAGACTTTGGGGGGCGCTAGGGCCACATAGTGCTTCCCTCTGTCACTTAGGTATCACCCAGCCCCCCTCCTGGAAGCACTAGCTGGGCCCAGGAATTCCTCCTCTGGTGCAATTCAGATCTTGGGGACACTCACACATCTCCAGTATTTACCTTGGGAGAAGTGGTGGGGCATGGGGATCTGGGTTTGTCTATAGAGCACTTGCAAACTGGATGAGGCTGTAGGCCCTGCAGGATTTGCCAACATTCCCACTGGAAGTAAAGAGCACACTGAAGAGTGCTTGGCAACAGCTCCCAGCTTCCAGAAGCCAGCGAGGCTGCATCATTATTGCAGTTTGAGAAGCTCAGATACAAATAGAACCAGGTGCAGGGAGAGGTGGGTGTGCAGGAAGGCACACCAAGCAAACCACATTTCCCAGCACTCCTGCCTACTGCCTTGTCCCTCAATAAAGTAGTTGGTGGGGGGCCTCTGGGACTCTGGGGAACGGCTCAGCCTCCAGGACTGACATTTCCAAAGATCAGTACCCCCAGAATCCAGCAGAGTGCTTGGCAAGGGCCTGGCAAACCAAACTGAGAGGAGGCTCAGCAAGGTCCTTCACCCTGGGGCCCGCCTCTCCTCAGCGGCAGTCACCCCACGTCCAGTCTAGGAAGTTTGCTACCCTGGAAATGGCTGTGATAGCCCATTGGAAGCCCACGTCCAGGGAGCCAGGGCCGGCAGGACCTCTTCTTGGATGATGAGGAGGAAGCAGAGTGGAAGATCCAGCATAGCCTTTGCCTTGCCTTTGCAAAGTCATGGCCTCTTGGGTGGGCAGACATCCAGGACACAAATGACTACCTGCAAAGTGGAAGGTGGTTGGTGTCAAGGGGCTGCGGACAGGCAGAGGGGCAGAGGTTTTGGTTAAGGGTGGGAAGAAAAAGAGATAAGGAATGCTTTCTGGGGTAGATATTATTGGAAATAGGCCTTGGAGGATGTGAAGGATTTTAACAGGTGAGAGTCGTGGCCACTCCATTCCCTTTGCCTAGCATGGGTATCAGACCAAAGGGCACAGGTGAGCAGACCCCCAGGGGCAGGAAAGAATGGGGAGGCTACAAGTCCGAGAAGAACTGATGGTGCCTAAATGGCACAAAGGAATGTAGATCTTGTCCTCTAGGAGACTGGAAACAGCAGACCCAGGGGAGATTTTAAACGGGGGAGTAACAGATTTGTATTAAAATCCCATTGATTGTAAGGAGACTGGATTGGATTGGAAGTGGGGAAAGTGAAAACAAAAGGAGATTAAAATGGTGCAGGGAGAAATGATGACTTGAACTAAAGGAGCAGGAATAAAGGAGTAAAGGAGAGAAATGTGAGAACACTGGGGGAGGGGGTAGAATTCACATAATTTTGTGATTTGTGGGAAGATCGAGACCATTCTGTTAACACAGTGAGACCCCGTCTCTACTGAAAATACAAAAAATTGTCTAGGTGTGGTGGCACATGCCTGTAGTCCCAGCTACTCGAGAGGCTGAGGCAGAAGAATCGCTTGAACCCAGGAGGCTGAGGTTGCAGTGAGCCAAGATAGCGCCATTGCACTCAAGCCTGGGCAACAGAGCGAGACTCCGTCTCAAAAAAAAAAAAAAAAAAAAAAAAAAGAATTTTGTGATCTGTCTTTATTAGCAGGCATGTGTGCATGCAATTGGGTATGTCCAAGAAGGGAGTCAGAGAGGAGGCTGAAAGACCCTGAGGAAATCCACCATTCCCTGGGGATGGAAAGCTATGACCACAAATGAGGAAGCTGGAGGAGAGGTGGGGGCTGGATTAAAGGGAGATGGAATTCAGGCAGGGATCTGCTGAGTTTGAGGTGCTTCTGTGCTGGCCTTGGGCAGCGAGATACACTCATCTGCTATGAGAGATGGATTTGGTTATCACTGCCCAGGAAGAATCCCTAGTACTGGAGTGTGGATGGGCTCTCCAGCTTCTAGGCATGGACATGTTTGGAAAGGTTGATTTAGCAACAGGCAGAGCACCCCCATTCCGTGGACTCCCCAAGAGTCCATAGACGGGTTTGCATTCTCTAAGGCTTTTGCTCATCGATCCAGGGGTTCAGGATCATCAGGCAGGGTGCTGAGAAGGGGAAATTCCTGCTCAGCAGTGAGAACCGGACCAGCCCTTACTGAATACACAAACAGCCCTCAAACACCTACTAGTTACCCCAATTCACAGCATGATCATGAGTCACACACATCCACATCTGTTGTTACAACTTTCCATCAGATTCCAGATCGCCCTCCTTCCATTACTTCACAATAACTCACAAGCTGTAAGACTTGACTTGCATGAGCAATCTCCTGGGCTTTTTGAGGGTTAAGTGTTACGTTTATTGCAGCACCTATGCTTTTCTATTTTTTATTTTATTTTTTGAGTCGGAGTCTTGCTCTGTCGCCCAGGCTGGAGTGCAGTGGTGCCATCTCGGCTCACTCATTCTTCCCTGACAGGTGACCCACTGTTCCCAAGGATAAATCCAGGGCATTTTAAATATACTTTCTTGCTAAGGTAGCAAAACAATGGTAGCCGAGATGGCACCACTGCAAGCTCCACCTCCCGGGTTCATGCCATTTTCCTGCCTCAGGCTCTTGAGTAGCTGAGACTACAGGCGACTGCCACAATACCTGACTAATTTTTTTGTAGAGACGGGATTTCACCGCATTAGCCAGGATGGTCTCGATCTCCTGACCTTGTGATCTGCCCACCTTGGCCTCCCAAAGTGCTGGGATTACGGGCGTGAGCCACCGCGCCTGGCCGCAGCATCTATGCTTTTCTTAACCACTTAATGTGTAAAACTGCGCTGCCTCTTTTATTAGCACTTCTCTCTCTTTTTTGAATGTGTCACTGATAAAGGTTTCGAACGTTGTTCCCCTAACTCCATTTTCCCATAAGCCTCATGGTTCCTGTTGTGCAATTTTGCACAGTGCAAGGATTTTTTAGGAACACACATGTTGTATTTTAGCAGAACTCCCTTTTCCTTGATTTGTCTTATAAAGGTTTTGTTATTGGAATTACAGCTTGTTTGTTAGAATTGAGATTCTAAAGTAAACTGTGATTAGTTGCTATATCTCTTAAATATTCCTCTCTCTCTTTCTCTGTCTCTCTCTCTCTCTCTGGTACATAAATATTTAAAGACACTGAGTGGTATGTCCTGTAGGGTTTCTTAGAGTCTAGATTTTGGTTATTGTCTCCCATGCTATTCCCTGTATTTATTTTAAACCAGTACGTAGTAAGATTAGAGACTTGATCAGACTCAGGTTCTATGTTTATGACAAGACTGCATTAAAGGTGGTGTTCAGATGGTACATACCACCTGCCTGTCCCTCTTTTCATGGAGTAAACATTACTGTTGATTCTTATCTTTATTATTTCATTTACTAAGGGGTGCAAAATGGTGACGTTCTAGTTCTATCATTCCTTCTTTATTGATTAGTTGGAATAGCTCTAAAATGAAATTTTTTCTCATTTATGATCTGAATATCTTGAGGTCCAATTCATACAGGAGAGGCAGAATAAATGCTTGCCTCCCTTTATTTTTCAGTTTTTCAGGTAATGAGTTCGTTTTCTTGAATCTTCCAAAAGTGGAAAATAAAGTTTTGTTTTGTTTGATATCATTATAAACTCATGAGTTTAAGTACGTTTGGTGCACTTTAATCCATTGTGGTTCTTTTTCTTTTTCTTTTCTTTTTTTTTTTTTTTTGAGACAGAATTTTACTCTTGTTGCCCAGGTTGGAGTGCAATGGTGCAATCTTGGCTCACTGCAACCTCCACCTCCTGGGTTCAAGTGATACTCCTGCCTCAGCCTCCCAGGTAGCTGAGATTATAGGTGCCCGCCACCATGCCCGGCTAATTTTTGTATTTGCCAGTCAGTGTACCTTTGGAATAGATTCCGAAAAATGGAATTGTTGGGACAAAAGATAATGCACATGCAGTTTTCCTGAATATTATCTTTCATGGGGTTGTGACATTTTTCATTACTACCAGCCACATATAATGATAACTGTAGCCTGTTCGAAAGTGTGTGATGTCAAACCTTTGGATTTTGGCCAATGTCTTTATAGGTGAAAAATAGTATTTCAGAGTAGTTTCAGTGAGCATCTCTCCTGTTATGAGTAAGGTGAAGTAGGTTTTTATATGTTTAAGGCCATTTTGCCCATTTTTAAGTGGGATCGTCTGTCCTTCTCTAAATTTTAGAAGCTCCTATTCATCAGGGATATTAACCTTTGTCTTTTATATGTTCCATACGTCTTTCTTACTTTTTAATTTATTTTTTAATATTATTTATGGTAGTTTTTATTATTTGAAAGTTAAAACAACTTTTTTTTGTAAAGTGTATGGCTTCATAACCTAGATTGCAAAGATGCCTCCAAGGGGCCTGAGTACCATCATTTTTGCAGGGTTTTGACTGTCAACAGATATATGCCTTTTTCTGGACAGTCTTTTTTTTTTTTTAATTTGAGTCTTATCTCGTAAGAGATTATGTTTAGATTCTCAAAATCTAAGCGCCTTGCTCCTAAGCTTTGGCAGGCACCTGATCCCTGCCATTTCAGACCTCAGTTTCTCCACTGAACAGCAAGGCCTGGGCAGAGTGCTCTTTAAGGTCCTCCCAGCTCTGACTTGGGTTTAATCCAGAGTCAGGACCTGCCTAGGTCTTCCCTGCAACAACCACCCTGCCAAATCTAAGTCTTCTCCGGTGCTGCCCTCACTGGCTAAATTTAGGATAAATTTTCACCAATTATCGCCCAGAATAGGGGTGGATGAATCTGGAGTCTTTGTGTTGGGAAAGGTCTCCTTGGGTTAGCCAAGAACATTGCCAGACATTCAAAGTCAACCAGGGGCCTAATAAATGAAGTCATACCCAAATTACTGTCCCAGAATGGAGAGGATTTGGGCTCAGGAATAAAGTAGCCAGCAGGGGTTAATGAATAATTAGACATTAATTGTTTGTGAGTAGAAACTAATTAAACTTCACTTGGATGGGAGAAGGGCCAAGCTGCCTGTGTTATGCCTCAGAGCAGCTGGAATGAGCTGTTCTTGCTCCAGGACAAATCTTACCAGCACCAGGGGGAACAGCAGCGGAGATGACTAATTAAGAGTTTTTAAAAAGTCTCTACAATGTAGCTAAGTCCAGGAATCCAAAGTCCCAGCAGAGAGAGCAATCCACAAATGCTTGAATTGTCCTTCTGTTTGCCCTTCACTTAGGGTTCCTTTGGTTGCTGTCTAGAGGGTTCCTTTGGTTGCTGTCTAGAGAGAAACAGGTCTGGGATTCCAGGATCACAGTGAGGGATCAGACTCTTTAGACATAAGCCGTTGTTGAGAGTTCCCAGACTCCAAACCCAACAGGCGTTTGGCATTCCCTGCAGAGCACAAGGAGCTGGGAGTCCCCCAGTGATGGAAGGCCTCTTCTGGAACCCGAGCCTCTGGCATAGTTAGCTACTAGTGGGTTTGGGGTCTGGGCTGAGGCTACCTGGGGCCGAATTGACCACTTAGATGCTCTTCTTAGCGCTCAGGGGGAGTAGGCCTTCGAGAGGAAACTGGGGACCACTGTCCAGCCGAGGATGTGGGGCAGGGCACAGAGTGGCCACCCAGCAGAGGTTCGTGGATGAATGTGAGGTGGGGTTGTGTTGTGTGTGGAGGAGCTCCACTGGTCTAGGGGTAGGCGAAGAGCCCTTAGACTCGACAACAGAAGCGAAACATTGATAAAGTGAACCTCGTCACAATGAAAACTGTGACAGGCCGGGCGCGGTGGCTCAAGCCTGTAATCCCAGCACTTTGGGAGGCCGAGGCGGGCGGATCACGAGGTCAGGAGATCGAGACCATCCTGGCTAACATGGTGAAACCCCGTCTCTACTAAAAATACAAAAAACTAGCCGGGCGTGGTGGCGGGCGCCTGTAGTCCCAGCTACTCGGAGGCTGAGGCAGGAGAATGGCCTGAACCTGGGAGGCGGAGCTTGCAGTGAGCCGAGATCGCGCCACTGCACTCCAGCCTGGGTGACACAGCGCGAGACTCCGTCTCAAAAAAAAAAAAAAAAAAAAAAAAAAGAAAACTGTGACAGACCTTGTTAAAATGGTGAAAAGACAAACTGCAAACTGGGAGAAAGTGTTTGCAAGCCATGTGTCCAACAAAGGACTACTATCTAGAATATAGAAAGAACTCTTAAAATTCAACAGGTAAAAAACCCCCAAACAGTTCAGTTAGAAAATGGGTAAAAGACGTTTGAGAGAAGAGGATATAGAGATGGAAAATAAGCACATGAAAATATGTCCGTCATCATTAGCCATCCGGGAAATGTAAATCAAAACCACAGAGATATCACCACCGGCCCATCAGCATGGCTCAAATGACACACAGTGGCAGCACAGTCACAGGGCTAGAGAACCACAGCTGTTGTGAAGTCAAGACTGAACGGATCAGTCCAGAGAGTGGACTCTTTCCTGTCCATAAGGGACTGTCTCAGTGACCTTGGCCACCCGTCGTGTCCTCCAACAACTCCACCGCCCACAGTGTGGAGATGGCCGGGATCAGGCTGCCCTCAATCCAGTTACAGAGCCAAGCTCCCTGCTCTGCCTCTCTGGACGACTCAAGATAAGCTGCTTCTAAATCAGTTTATTTTGAACTTCCAGTCTGGTGACCTAGTCCAGGGTTTTAAGGAAGCTGAGCGATCGCTTGCTTTTGTCTCAGTTTCCATTCATGCTATTTATGAAACAAATCATACAATTTTAAACAGGCAGATAAAAGTTTTAAACTAATTTATCTTTTAAACTATTTTCAATTCAATAAAATAACACCAACTACTATTTATAGACTCATCTCCATGCCAGGCTCCATGCTAAGCCCTTTATGTGCATTAACTAACTGAAGTTTTACAACACCCTTGCGAGTGTTAGATTTTTCCCTTTTTACATATGGAGAAATGGGTTCAGAGAGGTTAAGTAACTTGCCTGAGGTCACACAGCTAGTAAGTGGCAAAACAAAGATATGAATCCAGTCACACCTTACTTCAAAGCCTCTACACCCTAGTGCCTCTCAAAAAATGATGGATTTTGTGAAGTTGGGTGGTTCCCACTTGGAACTCCCAGATGTCACTGTTACTAACTCAGGATGGTCTTATTGCTAGAATAAGCAACCCCACATCTCAGTGGTTAACACATTATTCCATCGGTCAGAACTTAATTGCATGGACCCCACCTAACTGTGGAGGAGGGTGGGAAACGTGGTCCCAGTGTGTGCCCAGGAAATAAGGATTGGTTAACAAGGTTGGGTGTAGTGGCTCACGCCTGTAATCCCAGCATTCTGGGAGGCCAAGGCCAGTAGATCACCTGAGGTCAGGAGTTTGAAACCAGCTTGGCCAACATAGTGAAATACCGTCTCTACTAAAAGTACAAAAAAAAAAGAAAAAATTAGCTGGGTGTGGTGGCACACACCTGTAATCCCAGCCAGTCAGGAGGCTGAGGCAGAAGAATCGCTTGAAGCTGGGAGGCGGAGGTTGCAGTGAGCTGAGATTGTGCCACTGCACTCCAGCCTGGGTGACAGAACAAGCCTCGTCTCAAAAAAAAAAAAAAAACAAAAAAGAATTGGTTAAGAAATGACAATGTCCAGTGATTTTTGCTGTTGTTTTGAGATGGAGTCTCACTCTCCATCTCAGCCTGGAGTGCAGTGGTGCTCACTTGGCTCACTGCAACCTCCGCCTCCCAGGTTCAAGCGATTCTCGTGCTTCAGCTTTGCGAGTAGCTGAGACTACATGGGCACCACCATGCCCAGCTAAGTTTTGTATTTTTATTTTTAAAATACAAAATATTTTTATTTTGTATTTTTAGTAGAGATTGGGTTTCACCATGTTGGCCAGGATGGTCTCGATCTCTTGAGCTCGTGATCTGCCCACCTCAGCCTCCCAAAGTGTTGGGATTACAGGTGTGAGCCACCATGCCCAGCCTACCTCCAGTGATTTTTTTACATGAACTCCTTCCCAAAGTCAAGGTTAGCATGGTCTGACCAAGGTGTAAACCAGCCAATCTTTGTGCAACGTCATGAACAGAAAAGTCACTTTCTCTTCTTAGTAGGGTCAAGGGCAAGGCACCATGCTCTCTGATGATATTTAGATAATAAATTTTGAGTCCCCTTTGTCCTCTGAATCCTTTCTTGTCCTTATGCAGGGAAGCTTTTGCTGGCCAGGCTGGGCTGGAGGCTGGCCAGGGGCATGAGAGAAGCCTCTTTCCACCTGGGAGCTGTAGCATGCAGACCCAAACATCTTCTAATGGAGCCACTCCCCCTTACCCACTGGCATAGTGCCTTTGAGCTCCTTGCTTGACTTTGCCAGGCCAAGCAGGTGGCATTGCCCTGACCTCGCAGACCAGAAAGGATCATGTGGGAGTGGTCTGGAGTAGCTGGGCAGTGGCCTGGGCCTCACCAGGCACCCACCACGCCCTCTGCGCCCAGCCCTGCCTGGAGCCTAACGCCAGACCAAGAGCACTCATGAGGACACGCTGAGCAAAGGCCTCCCGCAGCGCAGAGAGAGTTTCCGTGAGTCTTCACTGCTGCCTCTCCTGCCTTTGCCTCTCTGATCTGCCAAGTCAGCCTATGACATAGACAACTCAAACTCACAGCGACAGCAGGAATTTGCACTAATTCAATTAAGCACTTAGCCTATCAAGCGGCAGTAAATGCCTGGACTAAATCCCTCTGTGGAATGGAGCAGGGCTGCTGCCCTCAGTTCCCCGTCGCCGGTCTTTCCAAGCTGGGAGGAGCCCGCCCACTATCATACCTGCTCCCGTGCAAGGTTGTATATTAGAAACGATGATCTGTCTTGGAGGATTATATATTTTATGGGGCATGTTGTGGGCAGGGCTGGCCCCGCCGTGGACTCTTTGTGACTGTGGGCACGTCCTTTCTGAGCTTCAGGTCTCAGTTCCCTCACCTGTCAAACTAGAATGAATCATGTATAATCTTTCTGCCTTGCAAGTTTGTTGTGGGATAATTTGGGGGAGGAGGAACTTTGAAAAGAAGCCAACACATCCAGGGAGAAGGCTCCTGGCCATAGTCGTGCTTGTGGCAGACTCTAGGACAGATAAGCCAACCTTCATTCCCGTTGTTTCCCCTTTCACACCCTGGTCTCAGGGCTGGAGAGGCAGCAGTCTCACTTTCTTAGCCTCTTGTGTAGTGCAGGTGGGGGTGGCCACATGGCACGGCTCCGGCCAATGAGACATAACAGGGAGTGAACTGGGGGCTCCTGGGAGGACTTGGCTCGTCTCATTAAAAAAAAACAGTGAAAGCCCAGGTGAGGTGGCTCACGTCTATAATACCAGCAATTTGGGAGGCTAGTCAAGAGGGCTGCTTGAGCCCAGGGGTTGGCTTGAGATCAGCCTGGGCAACATGGTGAAACCCTGTCTCTATTTAAAAAATGCAAAAATTAGCCGGGCGTGCTAGCACATGCCTGTAGTCTTAGCTACTCGGGTACTCAGAAAGTTGGGGTGGGAGGATCCCTTGAGCCTGGGAGGTTGAGGCTGCAGTGAGCTGTGATGGTGCCACTGCACTCCAGCCTGGGCGACAGAACAAGACCCTGTCTCAAAAAAAAAAAAAAAAAAAGATAAAAAGAAAAAGAGCAAAGGGGGCTAACCTGGCTCTTGTCCCTTCCTGACTTTTCCTGTCTGGAATTCTGAAGATGTGCCAGGAGCTGAGGTGGCATCTTGGCCCCACCCTAATCCAGTACGAGCTTATCTTAATTACATCTGCAAAGACCCTTTTCCAAAGAAGGCCTTGTTCTGAGGTTTTGGGTAGATGTGAATCTGGGTGGGGGGGATGCTATTTAATCCACTATATGCCTCATTCCCCAAATCTGATCCATCAGCAAGTTCCGTTAACCTTACCTCCTAAATACGCTCCAGACCTGGCCACTTCTCACTACATCAATTCAACCATCCCACGCTGAAGTCCTATCACTGCTCACCCCACTCACCAGCCTCCACCGGCCTCCTAAAGGGCCTCTCTGTTTTGATTCTGCACCCCCATACAACCCCCCTCAAGCCCCCTCCGTGTTCATGTTCCGTTCAGCCTCCAGAGTTAGCTTATCAAAAAGATTAATTCCCATTGAACAATCCTCCTGAATGAAACCCGCCAGTGGCTTCTTGTTGCTTTTAAAACAAAATGCAAAATCTTTTCACAGCTAGAAGACCTACCCCGCTCCCTTTCTGACCTCTGACCTTTGACCTCATCTCCTTCTGTTCTTCCTGGTTCCCTTCTGCTCCTCAGTCCTGCCAAGCTTCTTCGTTTCTTGGGGCCTTTGCACTTGCTATTCTCTGAGCCCCAGATCTGTGTGTAGCGGGGGCCTACGTCTCATCTAGGCCACCTCTCAAAGGTCATCTCTTAAGAGGGGACTGCTCTGATTACCCAGGTCAGAAGCACCCTGCAAACCTGCCCCCCAGTCCCTCTCTACCGTGTCACCCTGCTTAGTTTTCTTCACACTGCTGCCCACTGCCTGATCTGTCTGACGGTGTTCATTCTTCTGTAGACTTGGCTCTGACGACTCCCACCGAGTGAGAGCCGCACAGGGGACACCTGCCTGTCTTGTTCACTGCTGTGTCCCTAGTCTCTGGAACAGGACCTGGCACATTGTAGGTGCTTTAGGTTAGGTTATTTCATGAATGAGTAAGTGGGTAGAGTTACGGGGCACAGAGGAGAGTCTACAGGGCTGGGGCGCACATTCTAAATGGGGCAAGAGCCCCTTAACCCCCTACCTGTGGACGCAGGAGGGAGGGCTGGTGAATCGCCCTTCCCATTGCTATGTCTCTCTGCCTCTCACTTTCTCTCAGGCCCCATGTCCATAGTCTGTTCTGCCTTTTTGAGAATAATGAGTTAATCAGCCCAACTTGCTGTGCAGGGAATTACATTCAGCTGGTGGTAATTTCCCCCATACCTAGAGAGAAAGGCCAGTGTGAGGGTGCCACCGTGAGGACCGTTCAGTTGCAGGGGAGAGGAGGGGGGCACATGGGGAAGGAGAACCAGGTGGCTGGGAGTGGACAGGATGCCCCCAGTTTCCAGCCCCTGCCTCTGGGGCATGTGTGTGAGGCTCAGCTGGCAGCCACCACAGGCATGGCGGATGCATGGCTATGGCCTGTGTGGCTCACTTACCAGGAGGAAGCTGTCTACCCAGGAATGGCCTCTCCCCTCCACCCCGAGTGGCCAGGGCTGGCCTCTCACTGATCCCCCAAAGCTGACAGGATCCCCTGGATCATCAGGCCTTGACTATTCAACCCAGAGACTGCTACCCCAAAGTGGGGCTCCTGGGCCCTACGGCCCCCCTCACCACCCCAACTCTGCCATGACGGGAGCTGGTGCCATTAGAGATGCGGAGATTTGCAGCTCTGTCCCCTCAGGGCTCCCCTTCTTCTACCACAGCAACCAGGAGCCATGCTGAAAGCCATCATGACCCGAGGGTGACCTGGGCTGCATGCTCTGCCTGGACCTTCTTGAAGGCATAAGCCTCAGAACTGAACAAACACAGAATCAAGATCTGAAATGTGGCCAGGCACAGTGGCTCATACCTACAATCCCAGCACTTTGGGAGGCTGAGGCAGGCGGATCACCTGAGGCCAGGAGTTTGAGACCAGCCTGACCAACACAATGTGACCCTGTCTCTACTAAAAGTGCAAACATTAACTGGGTGTGGTGGTGGGCACCTGTAATCCCAGCTACTCGGAAGGCTGAGGCACTAGAATCTCTTGAACCTGGCATATGGAGGTTGCAGTGAGCTGAGATCACACCACTGCACTTCAGCCTGGGTGACAGAGGGAGACTCCAACTCAAAAAAAAAAAAAAAAAGATCTGAAATATAAATGCCACCGTTCTATCAGATTAAGCATCATCCCATCCTATTGAGGGTCTTTTTTTCACATAATTTCCTCCCCCTTGCCCCAAACAACACTATGTTGGTTTCTGTTTCTCCTGCACTTGGCCTCCTTCCCTCCCCACCACTCCCGCCCTGCTGTCTGTGCTGCCTCGACAGCTTCCCAATGGGTCTCCCAGAGTCATGCGGCCCCCTCCGCTCCACACTCCTCATTGCCTGCCTTGGAGTGATCTTTCTTCTACACATCTCACCTTTTGTGGGCCGGGCGCAGTGGCTCATGCCTGTAATCCCAGCACTTTGGGAGGCCGAGGCAGGTGGATCACTTGAGGTCAGGAGTTCGAGACCAGCCTGACCAACATGGTGAAATCCTGTCTCTGCTAAAAATACAAAAATTAGCCTGGCATAGTGGCAGGCAACTGTAATCCCAGCTACCGAGGAGGCTAAGGCAGGAGAATCACTTGAACCCAGGAGACGGAGGTTGCAGTGAGCTGAGATCGCTCCACTGCACTCTAGTCTAGGTGACAGAGCAAGACTCCATCTCAAAACAAACAAGCAACTACAAAAAAACCTTTCTGTGGCTCCCCCTTACCTGCTGAGAAAGTTCAGACCTGTTAGCTGAGAACTCAAGATTCTCTATAATCTCCCCCATTTACCTGTCCATCCTCATCGTTGTCTCCCAGTTCCCTGTGCCCCAGCCACAGCAGACTTCTCATGCTCTCCAACGCCTGGGGACATTCCCAGCCTCAGGGCCCTTTGCCCACACGGTTCCTTCTACCTGCTGTGGCTGTGTTGTGGCTTGGACTGTGTTCCCCTCAAAAGACCTATTGGGATCCTAATCCCTGGTACCTGTGACAGTGACTTTATTTGCAAATAGAGTTTTTTGCAGGTATAATCAAGTTAAAATGAGGTTGTACCAGTTGGGGTGGGCCCTAAATTTAATGACTAATGATCTATAAGAAGGCCATGTAAAGACACAGGGACCCAGAGACACACAGGGAGAAGGCCATGTGACAACAGAGGCCAAGGCTGGGGAGATGTCCTCAAGCCAAGGACACCAAGGGCTGCCAGAAAGCTCCAGAAGCAAGGAGAGGGACATGAAGCGGGTGTTCCCCCAGACCCTCCAGAAAGGACTGGCCCGGATGACACATTGCCTTTGGACTTCTGGCCCCCAGAACTGTGAGGCTGCGCCTTTCTGTTGCTGCAAGCCACCAAGTTTATGATGTTTTTTGTGGCAGCCACAGGACACGTGCAACCTGGCACCTGGACACCACCCACAAACGTGTTGCCTGAACACAGCCCGCCCTTCCTCCACATCCGGTCCCTTTCCACCCTCTCCCTGACATCTTGCTTCGTGTTTCCCGAGAGCTGTGCGCTGCTGGGGAGGCACCTCTCTCTGACACCTGTTTTCTAGCTCTCCATGTAGTCGTCTGGCCCCACTGCTGGAAACCCCTTGAGGCCCAAGTTCACTGGGGCTGGTTTGGTTTTCTCTATAGTTGAGCTTGAGGTGGGTGATCAGGACAGCCCCCAGCCAACCCAAGGACGGTGACTGCTCCATCAGGAAGCCCCACCTATTCCATTAACAAATATGTATAGAGCACCCAGTGTGCACGAGACGTTCTTCTAGGTCCTGTGAACAGAGTCGTGAACACACTGGGGGCCTCACAGAGCACATGCTCCAGGGGAAAGATGGTCTACACCTATCACATGGCATTGCCAAAAAGGGCTCAGGAAGAGCAGTTCAAGGGCACAGATAGTCCTGTTGGGAGAGCATTCCTATTAGGAGGGAAAAAACTCATTACACAGACCTCCCCATAGATGATGGGCCAATTGGGGTCAATCTGAGGACAGAAGACAGCATGAGCCAGCCATACTTCAGCCATCTGAAAAGTTCTCTGTGCTCCCCTGTTGCAGACAGAGAAACTGAGGCAGGGGAGTGCTGAAATTGTTTTCAGGGTATCTCAGCCAGGCAGGGGCTAGGACTGGGAGTCAAATTGGAAGCTCCTCCTGCTTCTGTCTTCATCCCTCTGGTTTCCTGTCGAGCCCTCTGGGATGCACATTTCCCTGCATTGACTCATAGTCAAGAAAGGCAGGTGCTGGGGCAGTGCCCTGACTGAGTGTGAGGTAAGGGCTCTGTATTAGTTTTCACACTACTGACAAAGCCCATGACTGGGTAATTTATAAACAAAAAGAGGTTTAATGGACTCACAGTTGTACGTGGCTGGGGAGGTCTCACAATCATGGCAGAAGGCGAAAGTCACGTCTCACATGGCGGCAGACAAGAGAAGAGAATGAGAGCCAAAGGAAAGGGGAAACTCCTTATAAAACAATCAGATCTTGAGAGAGTTATTCATCACCATGAGAACAGTATGGGGGAAACTGCATGTTTTCAGGTATCTCTCACCGGGTCCCTTCCACAACACGTGGGGATTATGGGAGCTACAATTCAAGATGAGATTGGGTGGGGACACAGCCAAACCACAGTCGACTCCTTTCTGCTGTTCCCCTCCCTGGTCATGTGACTCACACGCCCTGCAGTGAATCCTAACAGCAGCATGAGAGCACAGCAGCCAGAATCCCCCTGGGTCAGACACCCTGTGATGGCAAGGTCAAGGGGTCACCCGACAGTCAGAGAGGAAAAGAGCAGGCAAGTGTCTCAGATGCACACACACCTGGCCACCTCTTGGGAGTAGACATGGGCAGGGTTGGGCGGGAGAGGTGGTGTGTGAAGGTATCCCCAGGTATCCTCTGCCTGGAGCCAAATAAGAAAGGTAAGAAGTCTCATGTCTTCCAAGAGGTGCACCAGATGGAGGCTTTTCCTGTTTGAAATTGACTGGGATTTAGGGGGCTCTGGAGCTTCTTCTGTGCTCGGCTGGTGGCAAAGCTCTTGGAAGCTTGATGGCGGGACAAAGCTTAGAAGCAGTTAGAAGTGCTAACCAGGCACGGGGGGTTCAGAGGAGGCGGGCACGCTGGGAAGTGCCACGGAGAGGCTTTGAAACTGGGCAGGCTAGTCAGTGCATGGGCTGATTCAGCCCAGCAAGTATTGATTAAGCCCCTGCCATCTGCCTGGCATTGTGGGTTTACAGTGTGGGAGCAGGGCAGAGGGAAGTGCCAGCACATCCCTGCAGAGGGATGAGGAGGTGGCAGTGGTGAGGTTAGAGAGCTCGAGCCCAGTGTAGATGAAGATGGTGAGAGCAGAGTCTGTGCACCCGCAGCCCATAGCAGCGAGAATCCTGCTGGTCGTGTACAAAGAGGCCAATATACCCCTAGGCCACGGGAACCTAACTCTAACTTACTAGAGTGGGAGCAGGCCCTTCTCCTTCTCAGTTTCAAGGATGGTCCTTCCTGGAGCCAGAGGACTGTTGGAAATGACTGTGTGGTTCCTCCCAGCCTGGGGAGTCTGTGATTCTAAAAACAGACAAACAACCTCAATCTCCCTGGACCTCGGCCTTCCCACCCCCAGTCCCCTCTTCCTTAGACAAAGGGCTCTTGGAGGGATCTGAGGCTCATTTCATAGAAAGCTGAAAATAATATGAAGTAGAGTTTCTATTTTAAAGGGTAACACTTACATAAGGTGGGATCTTTCAAAATGTTCAATCTGATACCTATTTAGGGAAACATCAAACAGCCCCACAAACACAGCTCGGGGGAGGAGGCCACTCTGCTCTCCCCCACATCCCCAGCTGGCTGGAATGGTCTGTGGAGCTGCAGGGAGTCTTAGATGTGCCTCCTGGCATGAGCAGGTGCCATGGGCCGGCCTCCTCAGCCAGATAAGCCTGTCCTCCTGCTCACTGCCTGCCCCCTGCATGGGTCAGAATCGGGGTGCCTGCTGGAGACCCCAGAAGGGCTGGGCACCCCCAGAGATACTGCAGGTGCCCCATGGAGGAAGAAAGCCTCCAGGTCATGTGAACCTGGGACCTCGATCCAGGTCTTTTGGCACTCAGACCCCAAGCACTTTTGTTTGTGCCACATGGTTCTTGAGAGTTAATAAATAAAGGGCGGGGGAGTGGGAAGCAATGTTCTACAGTCTCACTTGGTTAAATCTTTACCTACTTCCATTGCTAGGCTCAACTTTGAAATTTCAGAAGGAAAAGAAGAGATGAAAAGGAAAATGTCACATTTCAAATCCTTCCCACAGTGACTCATTTCAGAAGTGGGGTTTCGTCCTTTTTGAAAACAGAATCAATACCGTCTTTCATGAAAACAGCTTTTGTTTCCCCTTCAGCTGCAGGCCTGACCCATCCTTCTTGGCTCTGTGCAGAGCCAGAGAGGGAGGCCAATGAGCTGCTCATTGCGGGCCTGGCAGGAACAGCAGGGCAGAGCAGAGCAGGGCAGGGCAGGGCAGAGCAGGGCAGGGCGGGAGGGTGGGGAGCACTGTTTGGAGGGAAAGAAGCTAGAGAGACCCTCTGCCTTCTTCAGGAGGGGCCTTCACTGTTAACACCCCCATTCCCACCAGCTTCTAGGCCTTCACCCCACCCAATAAAGCAAACATCAAGCAGGGGACTGTGGAAGGCACTCATTTTCCTAGAACATCCTGGTCAGTGGATTTCAGAATGGTCCCAGCACCCCAGAAACATTTGAGTCTCTCCTCCTCACCCCTATATGGGGGTGGATCAGTGGACAGCCTAGGCACATGCTTACGGGATACTTTATTTAAATGCCTTAATAATTCTTACTTTTCGTTCTTTTGTATTTTTGGATGGAGAGACTCAAGCATCTGTGCTCTGCATGCCATCCCTTTAACAGTTGAATACACTTAAAATATGTGTACATTTGGAGCACTCACCTTGGACTTGGACAATTAAACACACTTAGGTTCATTTATTTATGTATTTATTTATTTATTTTTATTGTTTTGAGACAAAGTCTCACTCTTTCACCCAGGCTGGAGTACAGTGGTGTGATCTAGTCTCACTGCAACCTCCGCCTCCTGGGTTCAAGCGGTTTTCCTACCTCAGTCTCCTGAGTAGCTGACTACAGGCATGCCCCATGACACCTGGCTAATTTTCTTTGCATTTTTAGTAGAGGCGGGGTTTCACCATGTTGGCTAGTCTGGCCTCGAACTCCTGACCTCAGGCGATCCACCCACCTCGGCCTCCCAAAGTGTTGGGATTAAAGGCGTAAACTACCATGCCCGGCCTATTTATTTCCCTGATTACCTCTAATAATTTCACAGAAGTTGAGATACAAAGCTCCAAAGGGACACTTCATTCTAGGCCTCCATCCATGATCACCCTCTACCACATTATTGAAGAGCTAAAGTTTGAGTTGAGTGTTTGAAGATGAAAAAAACATTTTTTACACAGACAAGGATGTGAGTGTTCTGGGGAAGGAAACAGCTTGTGCAGAGGTGCATTAGAACCAACAAGCATGGCCTACTCAGAATCCAGCAATTGATTCAAGCTTGTGGGGGGACAGGGAGCACGTGGAGTGGCAGGATTCTGTTTGAGTGGCAAAGGGTGGATTGTGCTGGGGCTTGTAAACTACACTGAGAAGACCAGGCTATCCTGGGATGAATGGGAGCTTTTGAAATGATTTAAGAGTGAAATGAACCTCTGAGATCAACATTTTACAAGGAATCTTACGTCTTCTGCCTTGGAGCAACATTAACAATGGTCCCCTTTCTCCAAAGACTAAAATATTTCTCAGATCATAAGCTGGACAATGAGTATCCAACGGCAAAGGATGCAGCAACGATTTGAATAATGGTGTCTCCTCCAAAATTCATGCTGACACTTAATCCCTGATTTAACAGTATTAAGGTTTGTGGCCTCTAGGAGGTAATTAAATCATGAAGACTGTGCCTTCACGAATGGCATTAACACCCTTGTAAAAGGACTTGAGGTTGAAGGGAGTCTCTTCCACCACCATCCACCATGTGAGGACACAGCAACAAGGCACCATCTTGAAAACAGAGAGCTTCTTTGCCTCTCTGCTGGTGCCTTGATCTTGGACTTCCCAGTCTCCAGAACTGTAAGAAATAAATTTCTGTTCTTTACACATTACCCAGTCTGAGGTGTTTTGTTAAAACAGTACAAACAGACTAAGACAGATGCCTTATCCTTACTGATCCCCATGGCAGGACAACCCCTATCCTGGCCTGTGCCCATAGAAGAGCCTGGTGTGATGGGCTATGTAAGCAGCTGCCACAGAGAGGGAGCCCTGCCTGAACCCTGCTTTGTTGACAGCTGCAGCCAAGTATACCATCTCAGCAAAGAAGGGCTCAAGAATGGTCTCAGATGTGGGCAGGCCCAGGGAGAAGGAGCTGTCCCCATTCTTGAACCATTGTCAGGTTGGCCATTGAGTTGGGGTGAGTTTGGACTTGGCCAGGATGGAAAGTGAAGAAGAGGAGAATGGACAAAGAAAAATGGCCCTGGGTATTAGAGGGTGGGGCCTGGGGGTTGACAATTGCCATCTCCTGGGGTAGCGCAATGCTGGCCACAAACAGGGCATCTCGTGAAAGTTTGCTGACTGACAGATAGGGCAGCCTCCCACTCCCTCCACCTAAGCCCTGTGTCTCTGAGATGCCCCCTGGAGGAGAGGACGCAGCTCTGCACCTCCTATGGCTGGAGGACTTTGCACCTGGAAGTCACCTTGGCGGGAAGCCCTTCTGCCTCCCTCCTCATCCCGCTTCCTGCTATGATGCCCACTCACCCAGCTTTGCTTTTTCCCTGTTTCCTGCTGCCAGAACTGTTCCATGTTTCACTAGAAGGGAAACATTCTTGTCCTTTCCACTCCTTACCCCTTCCACCAATTTTCTTTTTAGGTAATACATTTGCTACTCAATGAGCTTCCTCAGGATCCAGCCGCCTCGGCACCTCAGGCACTGTCCTGGAGAATCCAGGACCAGACCCCTCCCCGGGGATCAGCAGCAGCCTCCACCGGGACTCGGAATGTGTTAGGCCATTATCCCATCAAAGATGGAAGCCTAAGCCCATGTCTTCTCTTCCCCAGGGTTCAGAACAAGCCCAGCATCACTGTAAGTAGCAATTGCACTAACAAGAATGCCCTCCGGTTAAAGCCATGCAGACAGCACAGGAAATCGGAATGGCAGGGGCTTTCAAGATCAAAGTCAGTTAGATCTTTTTTGGGGGAAGGGCGGATCGGGTTTCGAAAGGATTCAGAGATGGAGGAATTAATCCTGCCATTATTTTGCAGACACCAGGTCTTTCACTGTGGGCCAGTGGCACCGTATATTCCAAGATGAGGCTGCTGCCCTGAATGCAGAGAAAGCCTCGTTTCCTTACATTAAACCCCATATGGGATGCTGTCCCTCTCCCACAGGGATGGGGCAGGCTTGGTGGGACAGCACTTGGAAAGAGTGCACCCCATGCCCGCCACGTGGCAAATGGTCAGTGACCCCCTGACAGTGATGCTGTGACCAGTATCTTCCCGCCCAAGGGGAGACCAGAGCCTGATGTCCCCTCTTGCCTGTGGAACAACTCAAGGCCAAGTTCTGATCCTAATATCACCACCTGGGGCCAAAAGTCAACTATTCACTCCACTGGAAGATGTGGTTCACCCCACAGTCTCTGGGATATATCAGACCAGCATGGCACGCCACTGAGAAACAAGCCAACATAGCAAGGCTGAAACTACTGTGGAGATAGCAAGGAGACTGGTCATAGGAGAAGAGGATGGCCTCGGTGGGAGGTAGATCTGAGTTCCAACTCTGGCTCTGCCACTTAAAGAGCTGTGCCACCTTGTACAAATCTCTTCACTTCTCTGAGTCAATTTGTCATCATTGTCCTCGATACCGTTCGCTGAGTGTGCACTGTATGCCAAGCAGCCATCTCTCATTTAATTCTCATAGCAACTGTGTGAATAGATATCATTACTCCCATTTTAAGCACAAAGAAAGGAGGTTCCGGGAGATTATTAAACTTGCCCAAGACCAACAAGTAAGTAGTTAAGACAGGTTTTCAGCCTGACTCTCGCTGATTCCAAAGCCTCTCTATGTGGTGGGTTCCATGGTGGTCCCAAGAAGATATGTCCCTTTCCTAAGTCCCAGAACCTGTGAATACGGTCTTATTTAGAAAAACAATCTTTAGGCCTGACACAGTGACTCACACCTATAATCCCAGCACTTTGGGAGGCCGAGGTGAGCAGATTACTTGAGCTCCGAAGTTCGAGACCAGCCTGGCTAACATGCTGAGACCCCATCTCTGAATAGCCTGGCGGGGTGGCATATGCCTGTGGCACCAGATACTCGAGAGGCTGAGATGGGAGGATCTCTTCAGCCTGGAAGGTGGAGGTTGCAGTGGGCCACGATTGCACCACTGGACTCCAGCCTGGGCAACAGAGTGAGACCCTGTCTCAAATAAAAAAGAAAAAGGGTCTTTGCAGATGTAACTGAGTCATGGATCTTGAGATGATGTCATCTAGGAATATCCAGATGAGTCCTAAATCTAAAGACAAGTGTCCTTGGACAGAAGAAAAAAAAAGACAGAGAAGAGAAGGTTATGTGAAGACAGAGGTGAGATTAGAGGTCTGCAGCCGTGAGCCGAAGGCCGCCTGGCACCACCAGAAGCTGCAAGAGTCAAGGAAGGAGTCTCCGCTGGAGCTCTGAGGGAGTAAGGTGCTCCCAGCACCTTGATTTTGAACTTCTGGCCTCCAGAGCTGTGAGACAATAAATTTGTGTTGTTTTAAGCCACTCGGTTGGTGGTTGTCTGTCACAGCAGCCGCAGGCTACGAACACACCGTGCAATGTATTTCAGTGCACTTTATTGCTATAAAATGGTTCCTGCATCCCGCCTTGCATCTCCACCAGCCTTAGTTCCACCTGCTTGCTGGAGCAAACAGCCATGGAAAAGTTCATCAGTTCTCTTAGCTCCTTCCAGGCTCGTCTCTACCCATTTGACGCTGGCCCTGGTTAGCATGTCCAAGTGGCCTTGAGCCACCTCCCTGAGGAAGTCACTCTCTGCTAGGATGGAGCAGTTCCTGCAGACTGCAGGTCGGGGAGGGCTTGCCTCAGCCTGGGCCACGGGCTCTCTCCTCCTGGAAGCTACTCTGCCATGACTTGTGCTGTGCAAGGCTCAGAGTCACTTCTGGTTTAAGCCCCCATCTCACTGACAAAGGGACGAGCAAGGGACAGCCATCTGAGGGGAGGGCATGGGGAACAACGTAAGCGGGGGCCCCAGTTCTCCCAAGCTATTCAAGAATTGGATCGAGTCACTCCTTTCCTCAGAAACAGCACAAGGCTCCTCATAGCCTCCCGAATCAAGTCCAAACTCCTCAGCCTGGAACTCAGCACTCTTTATTATCTGGCCATGGGCTGTTGCCGGATTCCTAGACACTGGGATTCCTGGATGTTAATCCAGCTCTCAAGAGCCCTGGCTCTGTGGCTGAGATGATCGCCCCTGAATATCTGTACCCCTACCCCCAAACCACTCAGGGGCCCCAGTGGGTGTGTCTTTGTTCTGTGAAACGTGAACAGTGTTGGCTGAGCCGACACACCCTACCCCATAGCCCGCCCCTGCTCCCATCCTGCCCTGCACCTCCTCCTGCCTTAGTTCCACTCTGCCTGGGGAGAGGCAGGGACAGGCCTGCGCATTCCTCTCCTGTCCTATGAGCTTCTCAATGACAGTACCTGATCACCCCACCACCACCCCCACTGTAATGGCCTTGCCCAGCAGAGCACACAGTAATTGCATGATCAATATTTGTTCGTATGAATTGAGTTGAACTGATTTAAAGGAGTTCCTCCCCAGACAAAATGATTCCTCTCCTTAAAGATATAGGCTTCTGGCTGGGCATGGTGGCTCACGCCTGTAATCCCAGCACTTTGTGAGGCCAAAGCAGGTGGATCACAAGGTAAGGAGTTAGAGACCAGCCTGGAAAACATGGTGAAACCCTGTCTCTACTAAAAATACAAAAATTAGCTGGGCATAGTGGTGAGCGCCTATAATCCCAGCTACTCAGGAGGCTGAGGGAGGAGAGTTGCTTGACCCAGTAGGTGGAAGTTGAGGTGAGCAGAGATCACACCACTGCACTCCAGCCTGAGCAACAGAGCAAGTCTCTGTCTCAAAAATAAAAATAAATAAATAAATAAATAAATAGATGTAGGCTTCTATATTTTGTAGCTTTCCTGGTCCTTACTTATTCTTGCTTTATGACATCATCTAGTCACAGCTCACCAGTTCCTGCTTTGCAGTGAGCAGGCTGGGAGCTGTACATTCCCAGGAGGCACCATTCACTCAGACCGTGATGTGATTGGCACTTCCTGAAGTGTGTGATGTGGTGTCCCCATCCCCAGGTGTCTTCAGCCTCTGGATGCTGGCCCACCTCGGGGAAATACAGATGCTGTTTTTCTTTCCTGGTGCTTGTTTTGCAAAGCAACCTGAGACACAAGGCTAGGGCTTCCTTCTGGGGCTGCAGAATCTCCCTGCAGATGTAGCCAGCTCCTCCACAGCAGGGCCATCAGGGAAGCACCCCATTCTCTGTTCCCCTCCATTGCAGAACCAGATGGGTTCCTAGAGGCTCCCTGGCTAGGTCATCCTCCAGCTGTCCTCAGACCTTGCCTTCTGCCTTTGTAAGGGGGACACATGATGGATGGTCCTAATGTGCATGTTTGAGGGTGACAAGGAGCCTTGATGTATTAGTATACCGGGACAACAGGTATAAATCATGACTGTCCCTGGGAATCTGAGATTCCAACCCAGGACTGCCTGACACCAAAACCTATGCTATTAGGGTCAACAGAAGGGAAAGGAAGGCAGGGAGAGCAGGGAGAACTCTCTCCAAGGAGGGGTCCCGGGGAAAGGACCTGGAGGGACAGTCCCATGTGAGGGGACTGCTACTTTTGCCTTTCATGTCCCCCCACCCAGCCTCCTCCCATCCCTGCCTAACTTCTGGTGAGCTGGACCAGCTGAGGCCAGGACAGTTGGTGCAAAGAGCTTTCAGCAGGAGGTCAGGGGACCTGGAGTGAGTCTTGGGTCCATGTAAGCGGAGCCAGTCACTTCCCCTCCCTGGCCTTTGCCAACCCTTCTGCAAACTGGGCATAATCCCCACCCTCTGTGGGATGATGTGGGTGACGGGCTGTGAGCCCTGTGAGACATGGTAGCTCTTCTCTCTTGGGGTCTGGATGGGGGCTCTCCTTGAATATCTCCTGGAGGGACAAATAAGCTCTTGATCAAACACTTCCTGTTGGGCACCTACTCCTGAGCACATCTCTCTGGGAAGAGGGGGTTAAAACAAAGGGGACTATGATATTCCTTCCTCAAGGCATTCTGGATGCAATGGAATAATACAGGAGCTGGGATATATCTAACACCAAGAATGACAGATGTTGAGAGGCTTCAATGGGGAAGAGGAAGCAGGCATGGAGATGGTTGTGGGACCAGTCGCCACGCTGGTCCAGGAGGAGTCTCAAGGGGTTGTGGCTGAGGCAATGGCAGTGGTGGTCCTAAGGAAGAATTTAGGTGGTCTGGGCTTCCATGCCATGGTTGCCCCGGCCCCAAGCTCTATGTGTACGTGATGTGAAGCCAGGAAATGCAAGCAGCGCAGCTCAGCCTCCTGGGCTGGTGGAGGAACTCTGAGAAGCCTGGGGCCAGGGAACCACGCAGACTGGCTCTATCTTGGGATTTGGCTGCAGACACTGCAGGGACTGAATGCCTTGAGAGGCTGGGTCTGCCTTCTTCAGCCCCGTTTCTGTGTGGGGTCCCACGTAGGCAGCTGTCACAAGCTCCCGGAGGGACATTCAAGTGGACCACGGCGGGAGAAAGGCTGGGGAAGGCTGAGGTCAGCAACGCCCTGTTCGGTTTTTGATAATTTTAGCCACGTAGGGAGGAGGCCAGTTGTTCTTTATCTGAGGCAATTGTCTTCAGTTTCAATGAGTCCCCAGAGAGGCCTACAGCTGGGACAGGAAAGCGGGCAGAGGCGGAGGTGGGGAGGGCTAAGGGCTTGACAACAGCCCTGCTCGGCAGGCTGACTCCTCCGCTAGGAAGCAGCAGCTCCAGATCTGAGTGCAGGGAGGACAACTGTATCCCCAGGAGGCCCGGGAGGTCACTGTCTGATCTGGAAGGGGCAAGAGATGGATCACAGGAACGGAAGTATAGGAAACGTGGCCAGAGTTAGCAGCGTGGGTGCAACTGGAATCAATTGTTAGCCCGTCCACTTGGGGACTTTCCACAGGACAAAGCAAATGCTCCCCTCCAGCCTGTGAGGTCAGGGACCTCAGGATGCGGAGAGCGTTCAGCGTCCCCGCTGCCCTGCTGGCCTCCCTGTGTGACTTGGATGGATCTGAGGTGCCTGCTCCTGGACACTGCTCTCCTGCAGGGGCAGGTGTGGGGTGTCCCCAGCAGGCCTGAGGACTCAGCACTAGTGAAGGGCTCTCATCTGCTTTTTCAACAGGCACTGTCCCCCGGGATGTTGGTTTACTTAAACGAAGGTGTTCTGGCCTAATGGGCGATGGCTGCTCTGAGTAATCCTGCCCCACAATTGACATCTCAGTTTAAATTCTTCAGCTCTGTCTGTTTTACACCTGATCCATGCAGCCAAAGGGCTCATGTAAGCTGATACCCATCACCTGCTCTCCTCAGAGGAAGCACTGGAGCAGGGCACAGCCAGGCACTGTGTCGCCCAGCAGATCTGGACAAGGCCTGCGGGGCCATCCAGACACTCCACTGAGCATGCGGGCCGGGGAGGCCTCTGAGAGCCTGGTGAGAGGACACAGCTAGGAAGTGGCAGAACTGGAATCTGGATCCAGATCTGCCTGGCTCCAGAGTCTTTCTCTGGGAGAAATATTACGAAGCACTATTAGAGGATGACCTTTGCCCCCGAACCTACTGTTCCTTAACCCACAGCCCACACAGTCATGTTATTTGCTAAAAACAAAGCTTAGCGGTTCGATATGGATTCCATTTCATAAGAAGGCAGGAGGACACAATTGATAACACATGGTCTTTAGAGCCAGCATAACTTAGCTCTGTCACTGCTTGCTGTGTGACCTTGGGCCAGTCACTTAACCTGAGGTTTGCTTTCATTTGTTAAAAGTAATAATAATAGTTATCTCCTATAGTTGTTTTGAAAACCACATGAGACATGTTTATATAAAATAATTAGAATAGTCTCTGGCACATGGTAAGTTTTCCAAAATATGCAACTCTTATTCTATCTTTTTCCTCTCTGTTACTGGGGATAAGTATAGCTTGATTGATATATACATGTGTATGTGTGTGTGTGTATATATATCCACACATTTAAACCGTATCAGCATCTTGTGGTGACTCAACCTGTCTGTCTGCTAAAAGAGAACAAGCCGGTGACCCATTTCATGTGGTTACTTTGAAGGATGATCATAAATGTGCTCATAAAGACCTCTGCCAGATGTCAAATCCTCATTCAAGAAGCGTAGGATTCCTTCGAGACTGCACATCCAGCTGGGGACAGAGAAAACAAGAGATCACAAAGGGGAGATTTGAAACCTTACAGAAAAAAAAAAAGAACCAATAAATAGGGGACTCTAACTACATCCCTTTAACCTGACTTTTGGTCCTTTATTAAAATCAATACTTTGAAGGTTTGAATTCACTGGACTGGGGGCTCACCTGATACTCCCCGGGAACTCTGAGACATTGAGGCAGAAGTTTCTAGCCCACAGCACCTCTGGGGAATGTGGTAAAGGTGCTTTGGAATCAGTGCTCAGACCCCTGGGGTTTACAACAGGGAGCCTGCCCCTGGGCCTGGGGAGGTGGTGGCTTAGGGGATGGGTGGTGAACCACCCTTGGTAAGCAGAGTGTCAGTATGTGTGGCTTTCCCCAGGACTGAAGCTAAAGGCCTGCGAGGGTGACTCTGCCTACCCTGCCCCCTGCCTCGCCTTGGCTCAACTCCGGAGACTTCTGGAATCAGCTCATGTGGCCTGAGAAACAGAGCCTGGGCTATTTTGTCTTTTGATGATTTTTCTTTTCACTTCATATTATTTTGTATCCTCATTTCCCTGTGTCACTGATAAACTTACAACACTGCTTATAGTGTCGTGGGCATGGGTCCAAGCACTTTACAAGAATTAACTCAGAGAAGCCTAACAATGACTCTACAGGCACCTAATCATCCCATTTTCTAGCTGAGGAAACAGATATGGGGAAGATCATGCAACTTCTGCAAGGCCGCTCAGCTAGACGGTGGCAGGACTGGGGTCCTCGCCCGCCCTGAGGCTCCAGGGCCTGTACGTGAGGCGGCCATGCAAGACGCTTACCACATGTCAGACACAGTTCAGAGGAGTGAATGGATTTAATCTGCTAAACAACCCTGAGCATAGGAACCATCATTATCATCTGCTTGTCTCCATGGGGAAACTAAGGCAGTAGGGGGTTTAATATTTGCTCATGGTCACACTGCCAAGGGTTAGCCAGAGCCTGCATGTTTAACCATCTCGCTGTGCTTCCTGGTGGGGGACCGCCTTTTCCCTGTTGCAGCCTGTCACTGGTTACCTAGGATTCTATTGCGTCAACGTCATGATTGGCTCAACCGCCTTCTGCTGTGGGGCCTCTGGGCTGCCCACGCTGCCCACGGGAGACCTTCACATCCTGCCCTCAATAGGCTTTCTAGAATGGGTCCCAAAGAGTTTTCTGGTTGGGTGTAAGGACTCTGTCACCCTGGGCAATCTTTTGAGGTCAAGGTGAGATGGAGGTATCCTGGGTTCTGCTCTGATTCTGCTAGCACGCCTCTGGATCCTATCTCCCCCACTGCAAAATAAGGAGACTGTTAAAATGCACCTAGATTTGACAGTATTCTCCACTATTTCCCAAAGTGTATTCCATGGAACAAGGAATTGCTTGACACAGGGGTTCCATAGTCAACTAAGTTTGAGAAACATTGCATAGCCTGGTCCACTCATAGAGATCCACAATGCATACACACTGAGTAGTTTCGTTCTAAAGGTACCTAGTTAGCCTGACTTAACCCAGTATCTCCCATATTTACTTAACCATGGAACACCTCTTTAAAAAGTAACATCTAATAAGCCTTAGGCAGAAAGTACAAAAATGCTGGTCTCTTCTGTCCCATGTCCCCTTCCCTGAAGCCAGGCCCAGAACCAAGCCACCATGTCCCCCCGGGGGTCACCTCCACTTCCTGCCAGCCCCCTACCTCTCATACTGTGTGGTTCATTCAAACAGACAGCAATTCCTTCAGTAAATCCCACTCCCTTTGGTATCTCTGCCAGGCCCTGTGCTATTCCTCTGTGGGCAGAGGGGTGAAAGAGATAGCCTTGCCCTCTAGCAATGCAAGGCCCGAGGCATCAACAGCCTGGCATAAGAGCCAGAAGGGAAAGCAAGGAGGGAGACTTAGACATTTCCATCCAGACATCAGGGAAGGCTTCGTGGAGGAGGTGGCCTGGGAGTTGGGCCTTGATGACCTGGTGGAATTGGCTGGGGGTAATGGCTAGACATGGGGTGTCTTGGTCTGGCAGTTTGAGGGTGGTGTCGGGGAAGGGCAGAGAGAGTTCCATGTCTTCTCTGTGATCTTGAGCACCCTGACTCCAAGCCTGAACCTACAAACTCCACTCAGCAAAGTGAAAGCCTTCCAATTAAATGGGCTCAGTCTCCTTAGAAGCCAAGGGAATAGCCATCTTTTGCATCTTGATCCACCCCAAGTAGTTCATTAAAGTATTCCTTGCAAAATATGCAGTTTCATCCTTAAAAAGGGGCCTGTTGAATATACTTTTTTCTCTCTCTCTCTTTACACTCTGGTGATATTTTAGTACTTCTTAGGAAATGGAGCCCATCCCACTCCTGAATTTAGCTGTAACATGATAAAAAGAGATTGATGTCTCAAGTGTATGGACTTTTGTTCACACATTCTTTTATTTTTTCAATAAACACTGGAGTGCAGTAGCACAGTCTTGGCTCACTGCGGCCTCCGCCTTCCAGGCTCAAGCAATCCTCCTGCCTCAGCCTCCCAAGTAACTGGGATCATAGGTGCATGCCAGTACGTCTGGCTATTTTTTGTATTTTTGTAGAACCAGGGTTTCACCATGTTGCTCAGGCTGGTCTCAAACTCCTGAGCTCAAGTGATCTGCCCACCTTGGTCTCCCAAAGTGCTGTGTTTACAGGTGTGAGCTACCACACCTGGCCTCAATCAACATTTACTGAGCACCTACTTTGTTCCTGGTGCTATGCTAGGGACCTACAGTGGCATCAAATATGTCCTTTCCCTTAGAGAAGCCCAAACTTGTGGGCCTCAGTAAGTCATGGCTCTTGTAGTACATCAGTGAAGCTTCCAGGTGTCACGAATGGACTACCTGTGAGAAGCTGCTGTGTCACTGTGTGAAATAGTACATTTATGAGGTCTTGTGGCTGCAAAGTGACAGAGTACCCTTGGAGCTCCTAGCAGAGGTCTCTAGAACAGCCCAGGTGCAGGGACAGCTCTTGGGAAGGAGATGAGTATAGGACATAAGGTCAGCCTAGCAGGGGAGCAGCCTGTACAACAGCACTGGGGCACAGACAATGGCATCTGCAACCGAGCTGGGATTGAGGCTGGAAGCTAAACAGGGCCCGGTTCATGAAGTGCCTCTCCAGCCAGACCTTTCCATCTGAACATGATCTTTTTCCTTTGTTGGAAACACAATCTCACTCTGTCACCCAGGCTGGAGGGCAGTGGCATGATGTCGGCTCCCTGCAACCTCTACCTCCTGGGTTCAAGCGATTCTCATGCCTCTGCCTCCTGAGTCGCTGGGAACCACAGGCGTGTGCCACTACACCTGGCTAATTTTTGTATTTTTAGTAAAGACGGGGTTTCTCTGTGTTGGCCAGGTTGGTCTCGAACTCCTGACCTCAAGTGATCTGCCTGCTTCAGCCTCCCAAAGTGCTGGGATTATAGGTGTGAGCCACCATGCCCAGCCCTGAATGGGTTCCTGAGGGCGTTTCACAGAGAGAGGGCTTGATGAAGTGTATGTTTTTAGGACGTTCCCTCTGGTTGTGGGCAGAGTGTAGGTGCCAGCAAGGCAGTTATTGCCAGGATGACCAGACGTTCTTGCCTGGAGCTGTCTGGAGATTGTTACGCCCCTGGGTTCTGGGGAGACCTTTGGGATGGACCAGGGGCCTCCCCACTGCCTACAGGCATCGTGTTCTACCCACCAAGAACCTACCAGGCAACGACGACAGGGAGGACACAATTCCTGGGACATGGCACCAGCAATAGGTACAGGCGCTGTCAGGGCATCTGCAGGAGGCTCCGGGACACTCCCCTCACGGTATCTGAGCAATTAATTATTTCTTATCTCGCTGGGTAAGGGGCCCACGTGGAAATCACTCCCATCCTTCTGTTCAAATGTTATGTTGCTATTTATTCTGAACAGGAAAGGAGCACAAAATAGAACTGCTTTTAGAATGGATGCCAACTGGAGGGTTTTTTCCCTATCATTTCCGAGTTGTGAGAACAGAGAAGGTGGGGTGGTGTGACCCTTTCTCTGGGGCTGTTGAGGTGGGACAGGCACCCTCAGGAGTGTGCTCTGCTGAGGCACAACCTGGGGAGTAGCTTCCTGCACCCACCTGGGGGATCTGAGAGCCTAAAAAAGCCAGAGCCCCAGAACCGGCCTGCCTTTGGCTTGGACCCTGGACAGTTCTTTCTTTGCAGGGAACGAGGCCTCCCTCTCCCATCTCCAGACCAGGAGGGGAACCCTGGGAAGGCAGCATTGCTAACCCTTGTGGAGAGAGGTGAGAGCGAGCCGCTGGGGATAGAATCTGAAGTAGGCCAGGCCTTCAGAGCCCTGGAGGGGCTGGAACAGGAGAAGGGCAGAGAGGGCACAGCCACGCTTGGCTGGTTGCCTGGTGTCTGGCAGAGAATCCTGGGCTGGGAGCAGGGGGCTCAGGCTCTGGCCCAAGCTTTGTCTGCTTGTGTGAGGCTGAGCTAACTAATCTGTCCTCCTGGCTTCACTTTCTTCATCTGTAAAATGGATCTTCCTCCTTCAACAAATGCCCCAGGAAAAAGTATAATACAGCTCCTCTAACTTCCACACATAATAAAACTTTCTCAAAAAGCAACCGTGCTGGGCGTCTAGGGGAGATACCAGGAGGGTGGCATACGTGTTGGGAGGTCCCTGTGTCACAGGCTTGCTGCAATTCACATCCTCCCAGAAACTGCAAGGGAACAGCCACCTTCTGGCCTTGACAGTTTCAGAATTTCAGAGGAGGGTCCCTGGATCCTTGGCAGCTGGGAGGAATTGACAGACCCTGTGGTATGGGAGGTGGAGGCACACCCAGGACAGTCTGGCAGGGGTGGAAACCTCTCTGCCACACAGCTGAGTGTCCCCACCACCTCCATCTCTCTGAGCTTCAATTCCTTGATTTTTAAGGTAAGGATAATAATGCTGGCCTCATGTGCCAGGGTAGGGGAGAAAAACTGAGAAGACAGAGGGGTCACATTTACGCGGTTCATTGTTCTATCCCTGGTGCCCAGTTGGCCTCCGGTAAATGTTTGTTGAATGAATGCAAGTGAAGTGCACAGTTCAGGGACTGCTGTAGAATCAATGGCTGCTGCCATCAGTCCCCACGCCCCTACCCCCAGCTCTACCTCCATCGCCCTCAGTGGCAGCTACTGGCTCCGACATTTTGCACTCTCAGGGGGTCCTCACCTCACCCCAGCTCTGTATCCCGTCCAATTCAGCTTCACGGGGTTGGTGGGGAGCTGTCTATGCCTCTCACCACGCTCTGCTCTCTGCAGCTGCCAGAAGCCTCCATTGTTTGCCCCACCAGATGCCGAGGCGTGCTGTGAAAGCTGTCTCCCAAAAGGAAGCAGGGGTATCTGGACCTCAGCCGGGGTCACCCACCGCTGCCCTGCCCTGCCCTGCCTGGTATTGTCTTCCTGCCCTAGGGTGGGGCCACCTCAACGCCACTGGCTCTCTGCAGCGCCAGCCCGACTCAGCCTTGTCTACCCCTCCCTGTCCTGCTGGGATGTGGGCTGCAGCTGCCCCTTCTGGCTTGGGACGGGAGTTTCCCTCATGCATCTGTTTCTCCCACCCTTCCTCTGCACTGCACTGCACACGCCTTCTCCCCTAAAGCCAAATTGCTGACTTAGGAATGTGCGAGACCCATTCCTGGCCTCTGGCTGGCCACTCCCGCTACCTGCCCCAAGCTGGCTGCTTGAGGAGTGGTTCTTTCTTTCTTTTTTTTTTTCTTTTTTCTTTTTTATTTGAGACGGAGTCTCTCTCTGTCACCCAGGCTGGAGTGCAGTGGCACGATCTCGGCTCACTGCAACCTCTGCCTCCTGAGTTCAAGCAATTCTCCTGCCTCAGCCTCTCAAGTAGCTGAGGCTACAGGCACATGCCGCCATGCCCGGCTAATTTTTTTGTAGTTTAGTAGAGACTGGGTTTCACCGTGTTGCCCAGGCTGGTCGCGAACTCCTGAGCTCAGGTAGTCCGCCTGCCTCGGCCTCCCCAAGGGCTAGGATTACAGGCGTGAGCCACCGCGCCCAGCCAAGGAGTGGTTCTTAACCCTTGCTACTAGTAGCCCTCTGGGGCTGAGAGCGCTCCCTCCTGAGAGCCTGTGGGCCTCCCCACTTGAGCAGGGCCCCAAAGACTCACCTGGGGACTTCTCCTCCTGCTACCATTTCCACCAATTGTCTGCAGTCTGCTCTTGTGTCCAGGGTGCTAGAGGGCACCTTTCTTGCCCGCAACCACCTAGCCCAGTCTCCCATTGCATACATCCACTCTCCCACACCTCTAGTAAACCATTAATCACCTTCAGGACACAGCCCATGCGCTCATTTGTAGCATTTGTTCAACAAGAGCTTGTCAAATGGCTTCTATGGATAAGGTAAGGCAGGGATGGACTGTGGGTCATTGGAAGCAGGTCGGCCCCAGTCCAGGCTGTAGTGCTTGGACAGGGCGGGAGTCCATCTGGGATCCTGAGTGCCCTTGTCAATGGTGAGACCTGTCCTGGCTGTGGCTCCACCTGAGCCCCCAGGGTGCCAGAGCGACAACACGAGGCCCGAGGGGCTGGCAAACACCACTGGAGGAGGTTGGGAATACAGCATTAATGAGCATCTGATGTGTAACAGGGTAAAACCAGCTGTGTCTGCCCTCGTGCTGTTCACTATTGGGTGAGGAGAGGGAGGCAGCTGGAGCTGTGCCAGTTACTGATTCTGACACTTTGTACACTCAGGGGGATCCATGCCTTGCTCCAGCCCTGAGGCCCTTCCCTTTGGAGCTTCAAAGTGAGCCCAGGGGGAGGGAGGAGGGAGCTCTGACTCCAAGGCGGGGACCGGGAAGCCCTCACAGAGAAGCCGGACTTGAACACTGCATTGGCTTTTGATAGTCAAAGATGAGGAAGGACATTCAGGTGGAGGGAACAGCATTTATGAAGGCTGGAGGTCAGGAGGGATGGCTACGTGGAGGTGTGAATAATCTGGGCTTTCCTGGTGGGGATCGGTAGGTGCAGAGGCTGGGAAATAGGATGACCAACCATCCTGGTTACTGGGAAAGCTAAACTGGATTCAGAGAAAAACAGGCTCTACATAGACTGGTAAAAGGTTTGCTGCCATGAAGAGTTATTGAAGGATATTTTGTAAGGGAAAGGGGAGGAAGCAGCAAGTACGGACGTCCCGTCGGGGTGCACGAGTGTCTGGACAGGTGGCTGGAGACCGATGACAGGAGTCTGGCAATGGGCGCCCGGATCCTGAGTGCCCGGATCTGTGGCAGGGCTGAGCCTGCTGATGTTGGCCAGAAGGCTGTGGCCCTGGGGGCAGCAAGCCAGGCACATTGCTGTCCCATGCCTGTTACAAGGTGGCAGAGGCCCGCATGGCGTGGGCTGTGGGCTCATACCCCTGGCTTTGAGGTCATTCTGTGTCCAGTGTGCCCTTGGAGACAGCCTGTTGAGGATGGCATCCCCAATGTGGGACTGCAGTTATGCAGAGCGATACTCTCGTCTGCATGACTACCACGACGGTGATAAGAGCTGCGGCCGGTGGGCAGTGGGCACCTCTGTCTAGGGTTCTCTGCCTGGGTAGACTCCTCTGAGAGCCCCACACTGACCCCACAAAGAGAAATGCTAGTGCTGGGTGTTCAGACTTTAGCCAGGGAGCTGTCAGAAGCTATGTCTAAGGTGTCTCAGCCTTTGTTAAAAAGCCAATACAGGACCAGCCTGGGCAACACAGGGACACCAAGTCTCTATAAGAAAAATTAAAACTTAGCTGGGTGTGGTTGTGCATAAGCTACTCGGGAGGCTGAGGCCCAAGGATCACTTGAGCCCGGGTGAGGGGGTGGTGGAGGCTACAGTGAACCGTGATTGCTCTACTGCATTCCAGCCCTGACGGAGCAAGAGCCTGTCTCAGAAGACAAACCAACCAACAAACAAAAGCCAACACAGGAGAAGGGGGCAGGATGCAGGCTTCCTACTTCTCTCTACCCTTAGTGAGTATGCATTTTGCTAAGGATCAAGGATTGGTGCCCTCCATGGACACCACAAGGAAGGGAGCGACTCCTGCAGGCTTCTTTGTGTAGCTCTGGGGTCTAGAAGGACTGATTCTGGCCAGAAACAACAAGACCTCTTTCCTGGGCATGAGGCTGGGGTGGGGGCTCCTCTAAGCCTCTTAAGAGGTACCTGGGGCCGGGCACGGTGGCTCACACCTATAATCCCAGCATTTTGGGAGGCCAAGGTGGGTGGATCACCTGAGGTCAGGAGTTTGAGACCAGTCTGGCCTACATGGCAAAACCCTGTATCTACTAAAAATATAAAAAACTAGCTGGGCATATTGGCAGGCACCTGTTATCCCAGCTACTCAGGAGGCTGAGGCAGGAGAATTGCTTGAACCCGGGAAGTGGAGGTTGCAGTGAGCCAAGGTCACAAGATCGTTGCAGCCTGGGCAACAGAGCAAGACTCTGTCTCAAAAAAAAAAAAAAAAAAAAAAGAAAAAAGAGGTACCTGGGAGGAGGGGAGTAGAGAGTTACTGGTTAATGGGCAGAGTTTCTCTTTTGGAAATAGTGATGATGGTTTCACAACATTGTGAATGCAATTACTGCCACTTAATTATACACTTAAAGATGGTTAAAATAGCAACTTTCATGTTATATATCTATTTTATCATAATTTTTTAAAAAAATTGTCAAGGTCATAAGAAGCAAGGAAACCCTGAGAAGCTGTCCCAGGTGAAAGGAGACCAAAGGAAGTGACAACTAAATACAATGTGGCAACCGGGATTGGGCCTAGACAAGAAAAATGACAATGTAATGTCCCTTAAGAAAACACTGGTAAAATCCAAATAAAAGTTCAATTAATAGTATTGTTCCAATGTTAATTTCTTTGCTTTTACAAGTGTACCATGGTTATATAAGACGTTAACATTAGTGGAAGCTGGGTGAGGGTACATGGGAACGAACTCTCTGTACTATCGTTGGAACTTGTCTGTAATGATTCCAAAATAAAAAGTTAAAAAGCCCAAAGACAAACAGGGGCCGGGCCTGCCAAGAAGAACTGGGACTCGGACTTGGCACCTGGGCCTTGGGCTCTGCCTGGGAAAATCCAAGGAGGCCTGGAGCTGGCTCTCAGCTGGCAGGAGGAGCTGCTGCCAACTCTGCAGAGACGGGCCAGTTCTGGAAAGATGAGACAGGTGGGCATGGGAGCTCCAGGGTGGGCCGCAGGCAGTGCCTGAGCCCTGGCCATGGCTGCTCCGTGAGCTCTCTGCTGGTATTTCAGTACCTTCCTAGGTTCAGCAGGATCTTGGCTCTCCAAAGGGAGGGCTCTGCATCCCCTCTGGGTTGGCTTAGAAACCTGTGTCTGTGGCTGAGGACTCAGGCGGGTCCTGCAGGCAGATACGGCCGTGGGTCTGGCTGCATCGCTCACCTAGCCACACATGGATGACAGAGGATTAACGGTCCTCTCCAGGTGCTGCTCCGTCCATCCAGACCCTGCACCCCAGGCTGTAATCACTGGAGGAGTTCCTCCTGCCCACTGCATGAATGAAGGTCGTGGAATTGCAGTAAAGAAAGAATTTAACAGACCCGAGGCCCGCCACACCATGTGGGAGGCAGAGTTAGTACTGAAATCATCTTCAAAGCTTGCAGGTTAGGGGTTTTTCAAAGGCAGTTTGGGGGAAGGGTTGGGGGTGGCCAGGTAACAGGTGCTTGCTGTTGATTGGTTGGGCGGAGATGAAATCTTTGGGGGTCGAAGCTGTCCTCCTGGGTGCTCAATCACTTCTGCGTGGGGCCACAGGGGCAAGGTTGGCGGGTCCACGTGGGGTGGAGCCATGGGTGTCAGACATGCACAAAGCCTGAAAAGGTACCTCAGAAGGTCAACCTTAGGTTCACAACACTGGCGTTATTTGCAGGAGTAATTAGGGAAGTCGCATGTCTTCTGACCTCCAGCAACACGGCTGACAGTCCTGCCCCTTAGCAGAAGTCAGAGTCCTCTCCTCCCCCAAGCCTGATGGCCTCTCAATAGCTTTACAAAAGTGGCTGAGTTTTGGGGACAAGGCCTGTTATCATTTAAACTACAGCCTACATGTCTTCCAAAATTCGCTCGGCCCAATAGCCCAGGAATAATGAAGGGAAAGGGAAGATTGGGGGTAGGTTAGCTGAGATCTCTTTCACTGTCATAATTTTCTCACTGTTACCATTTTTGAAAAGGTGGTTTCAAGGCCTTCTCCAGAAGGCAGTTCTGCTCACGCCACTCCCTGATCGGAGCTGGCTCCCTAGTGCTGAAAATCAATTCAAACGTCGCCTGACACCTGCTTCTTTTCCGGCCGCCTCCAGCCTTCTTTCTTTGCCTGGCTTCCCCCGTGGGGTGGGCCCTCCATGCCCACCAGCTGGCCAGATACAGCAGCCCCAGAGGGCCAGCCTCACTCAGGCCTTTGCTCCTGTGGTGTTTTGTTTCATTAATCTCCACAATATTCAAATTCTGTCTCTCAAGGTCCAGGTGAAACTCCAGGGTCCGCGGATCTCTCCCGGAATTTGCGACTGGCCTATCTGGGGTCATTGCTTTGTCTTCATGCTCGTCTCCCACAGGTCTGTCAGGTCCTCTTTCTCTCACTCCAAGCCCTGAAGGCAACAAGATACCATCCCTCCTGCCCAAGTGTTTGGCTGAGTCCATGCTCAGAGCCCTGAAATACTTCTCAGGCCCTTCATGGGAGCAGAGGGGAGCCACTGCACCGAGCTAGTGGCACCAGCCCATGCACCTGCTTACCCTTGATCAGGAGCAAGTCTCCGACCCCAGGAAGAACAGGAGGCAGGAGAGACTCTGTCCCCAGGATGGGAGCTTTCCTGATGGTGGCTGCAGGGACCCCCTGGGCACAGAGGCCAACCGTGATGGTGGCCTGATCAGCCTGTGTTGCTCGGCCTCTGCTCCTGAGCTGGGCCCGCTGAGGAAGTCAGGGTAAGTGTGGCAGCTCCCTGTGGGCTGGGGATTAGGGGAAAACAAACAGGTGGAATAACAAACAGTGAGGACCTTTGGTTCTCCCTCCTCCTGGGGCCCCTCCCCTTCCCGGTCATCTGGGTGTCCATTTTCACAAAGGTCTCACCCACAGTTTCTCTGCTGACACCATGAGCCTGGGCACATGCAGGTCAGTGTCCTGAGATGCGCCTTCGCAGCACAAAGGGGTCATGTAGCCCTCACTTGCCACGGAGATCTGAGGGCAGGCAGAGGTTCTTAGAGTGGACTCCTGTCCCCAGTCACTTACTGGAGAAAAAAAGGTTAGGACAGGGAGGGGAAAAAAACTGTAAATGAGTATTTAGTGAGCACCTACTACATGCGAGGCACAGTGCCAGACATTTCTCACGTGGGTTTCCTTGAGTCACCACAAACTGCAAGGTTAGTGTGGTTCTCCCCATGTTGCAGATCAGGAGATTAAGGCTGAGTGTGGCTAAGGCAATGACTGCCTAGATGTGTCAGAACCAGGGATTAGACTCCTATGTCTGCTGACTCCAGATTTGGTCTTCTTTCCTCCGCACTAGGGCAGAAGGGGGGGGGGGGCGCATCTAGCTCCCCAGGCCAGGGGCAGTGTCCAGACTGAGGGACATTCTGAGCTTCCAGGAGCTCCAAGTGACAGGACAGAGGGCACACTTGGTGATGTCATTCTCTGGAAGGGCACCGAGTATGTTTGTGAGATCAAAGATCTGCAGATGGAGGGGCAGGGCTGGGTGGAGGAGGAGAAGCCCCGGTGAGTCATGCTGGGAAGACAGCAGCCCCGGGGTACCGGCTGAGCCTCCTTAGAGCCCCCCACTCCTTCTCCCACACTCCATCACATGGTTCCTCACTCACAGCTTTGTCCCTGGAGAGACCACACGCATCCCAGAAGAGCCTGGATGTGGACTGTCCTCTCTGTCCTTCTCCACACCTGGTACTCTTCAGGGCTTGCCTTGGTCTCCCTACACCTCCACTTCCTTGGAAGACACTCCTGTGGGTGGCTGGGGCTCTCTCCCTCCTCAGGGAACCGCCTCACCCTGAGTCAGCAGCACACCATGGTCTCCAGGGAGGGTCTCCCTGGTGGTCTTCACATTCTCTGGTCCCCATGGCAGGAGGCATGGGTAAGCTTGGGGCTTAGCACGTAACAGGGAGCAGGCTGGGGCCAGGGTTCTTTGAGAATCCTGGGCGTAGATGAATGAGTCTCGCGTGGGAGGTCCCGGCTGGAGTCCAGGCAGGCCGGGACGCTCTGGCTCCTCATTGAGCCCTGGCCTGGGCCCAGACTGTCATGTGCCTCTGGGTACAGCCTCTACGCTGAGCCTCACTTCCCCACGCCAGAGAAAAGGGTGAGCCCAGAACATTCTGTGACTGCAGGCTGTGCTGGCTGTGACTGTGCAAAACTACCAGTGTGCTTCCAGTAAAACACTGAGTAATCTAGAAAGCAGTAGCCACCCCCACCAGCTTTCTTCTAGAAATCTCCCAGCAAGCTGTCGGCTGCCTCTCCCTTAGAAACAGGGCTCTCGCAAGACACAAAGGGTGTCCGCTGGAGAAACCTTGAGGTCCCTCGGCCACGAGCAGTTTGCGGGCGGCCTGAGGAGGCAGGCAGGGCTTCCCCCAGGCTTCAGGGGCCGTCTGCGGGCACTGGGGCTGGCAGGGAGCATTTCAGCAGCCCATGGCCCTCATCCCTGCCACCGGCTTCTGCTCCTGCCCCAGAACCCCTTTCTTGAGAAGCACTCCTGTGCCCTGTGCTCTCCTCATGTTTTAAGTAATTTCGTCTAGTGTATCCCCTGCTGTGGTCTCCTTGCAGGCTAAAAGGATCACTTTGAAGTCTCTAACCCTTCATGCCTTGTCTTGGGTGTCGAGGAAGGTGCCAGCCAGACCACAACCCCGCTCACCTATTCACTTAGCAAGTACCTGAGGGGAAGGGAGTGTCACCAGGGAATGAAAGACTCAGCGTTGATGCCCCGGGGAGCTCCGGGGGCAAAGTCAGGTGTACAAATAACTCCACAGCAACAAAGGTGACAAGGGCATGGCCAGGATGCAAGCACAGGCATGCATGACAGGGAGAGAGAAGTTTGGCAGGCTTCCTGGAGGAAGGGGCATTTGGCTGACACTTGAAGAACTGACAAGATTGCCACACCTGGCATTTCTATCTTAAACACTGAAAGAGGAGCAGGCTGAGTGAAGTCCCTGGCCGATGCAGCAGCTGCAGAGGGGGAGCAGGGAGCCCTGAACTGTGTCCAGCAGGACCTGGGTCATTGGGAGATAATGAGGACTGTGAGGATATCATGAAACACTGTGTGAAGATGCCCCACCTGCCGTGGAACCCACAGGCAGTGCTGAAGTAATGCTTGCTGAAGCTAGTGATCACCTGGCAGGCAGATGCAGGTAGCCCAATCTCACCGGTCTAAGGGGATCATGAGACATCAAACACACCCCGCACAGCGTGATCTCTGAAATGCTCTCCTGGGAAAAGATGGCCATCGTGCCTCTTCCCCATGGCGGGTGACTAGAACTGTTAGTGTCTGTCAGCGGATGCAGCCATCAACCCAGATCCCAGAGAGCAGCATGTGCAAACCTTCCCGGGTGTGGAAAGGTGGAGGCCATGCCCAGGCTCACGGAGCTCACCAGAGCAGGCTTGGCCCTCCTAATCTCTGCTCCAGTCCCCTTCCTGGCAAAGATTCCTTTCTGTGTCCTGGCTGAAGGCAAACTGGAGCCCATATGTGCCTCAAGAGGAACAATTCACATTCATTCAATGTCTGTTTAGACTTTTCTCCTAAGAGCCACTTGCTCAATCAGGCCTTCTGCCCTGTCCAAAGGGGACACTAAAGAGTCCCAGGGTGCCAGCTCCTATATGCGCAGCGTCAAAGGACACAGATGCCCTTCACTGTCCCTGACAACAGAGCCAAAGCTTTTACTTCAGTGCACAAGTAGCTTCCAAAGCAGAGGCACAAACAGATGGGTTCTTGCAGTAATTCCTTCCTGATCTCGGCACAGCTGCTGGCCCGGGCAGGTCTTCGTCCTGACAGGCCCCGGTATAGGACTGCCCAGCAGGTGGACAAGGAGCCAGGAGTGGTGGCAAGAACTGAGGGAGGGAATTCTGGCAGGATAAAGCCACCTTTCATCAGGCTGACAGCACACTGAGGCCTGGGGCCTCCACTGCCTGTGGTTAGAGGTTTGGGCACAGTGCAGGGAATTTCACAACAGCCATTCCGTGGGAGCTGATGGGGAGCTGCAGAGAACCTCTACTCCAGCTCCCAGCACGAGTGAGGAAACCGAGTCCCAGGGAGAGGCCGTGCATGTGAAGTCCCCGGGCGTTAGTGATGGCACTGTCTCTAGGCCATGGCTCCTCCACACAGCATACATCAAGCTGTCTCTGAATTTGAGGTGGGGGGATCGAAGATCGGTGATTTGCAAACACGTATTTATAAGTGCCCTGGTCAGAGCCTGATCACTGAGCCCCTTCCACCTTGCCAACCCAGCTTTTCCTGTCTCTGAGTTTGCCTGAGAAACCCACCAACCATGTCGCCAGGCCTCAGCCCCGGTCTCCCCACCCCTGACTGGGTCTAACACTCCCCACACATGGGGCATCTCCCTGTACAGATACGATGCTGGCCCTAGGCACGTGGGCATGAGCCAGACATAGTCCACCCTCAAGGGCCCTGATCTGGTCAGAGGGTCAGTTGGGAGGGTCAGCCTCCCTATGGCATCTGTACTTCTGGGTCTATCAGGGACACGCCAGGGACATGGATGTGTCCAAACCTGGACAGGGGAGGCAGACAGGGAGGACCCTTCTCTGAGGGTGCCACTGGCACCTGCCTCTGACTCCTTGGCCTGTGCTTGTTCTGCAGGAGGTGTCCTTCCGTCCACTGGGGCAGGGAGATGGATGGGGGGATTGTACTTTGACTCGGAGACCACCCAACCCTCAGAAGCCAGGTCTACAAAATCACCATCAGCCCTGCTGCAGCCTGCCTCAGGCTGGATGCCCAGGAAGATATAGGGGATCTGGGGGCACAAATGGGAGGTGGAAGTGGAGAGACCCATACCCTGCTCCTCGTGGCTCCTGGCCAAGCTGGTGATATGTGACCTCATCTCACAACACTAGAGACGAGGAGATCCCGCCCATCCAGGCTGCAGGCTGATGGGAAGCCCATATAGGGAAGGTCTTTCAAAAGGAGGAGGAGTTTGGACCCGAGTGTCCCAGACTGTGGGGGCACAGATGAAGCGGGGAAGCTACTGCAGAGGAAGGAAGGGCATGGCAGGTGGGCTGAGGTGGGCACTCGCTGGGCTATATGAGCCAGGAGAATCCCATTGTGCTACGCGGCCCGAGCAGCTCCTGGGCTGTCTTGCCACTAAGGCAGCGTCATTACCTCCAATTCATAGATGATGGAAGCAAGGCCAGAGAGGATAGATGATCCACCCCGGGGCTCAGAGCCAGCAGCCAGAAGAAATCAGCATCTCAGCCGAGAAAGGAGAGAGCTCCCTGGAGAAGACACTAAAGGCAGCTGCGACGCTGGCTGGGCCTGACTGTGGGAAGCCTCCGAAGTCAGACCAGGGGGTTCTTGTAGTGGTGTCGACTACACGCCCCACCCCTCTCCTGTAACTGAAATGGCCGGCTCCTCCAGGGACTCTCCCTTTTGCTTCTAGATTTGTCTTTGCTTCTGGAGGGACTTGAGGGAGCAGCTGGTACAGAGGCATGAGCACAGCCCAGGGCTTTCACTCTGGGCTCCAGCACTCCTTAGCTGGGTGGCCCTGACAAGATCACTTCAGCTCTCTGATCTTCAGTTTCTTCACTGTAGCAAGATCTAATAATACACTGCAGTTGTTGCAAGGATTAGAGGTACTTACTGTATGCAAAGTACTGGACATGTGAGCATGCACAGTGGTGAGGAGCTATTAATGTTATGTCAGCTGCCGGCCGCAGCCGCCTCCTCCCCAGCAGTCCTGGCTCCAAGCCCCCCAGTCGCCTCTGAGGGGATTGCTCCAAACTTTGCTAATGCTGCAGAATAAAGGTGAATTTCCCAGGGATTTGTGGCAGGCCTCTATGGTCTGGAAGATGCCCTAGACATAAGGAAATCAAGGGGCTTCCCTAGACATAAGGAAATCAAGGGGCTTCCCTGGTCCAGCATCTTATACATTTTACCCAGCCTCTGAGAGAAGCTGGTGGAGACAGCTGGTCCCGCAGCGTTCCCTCTCACAGGAGCTATTAGCTGTGTCATGCATTCATTTGTAATGAAATGGAAGCATTTTGATTTATCAGGGAAGCCGGATTTTCTCCCACATCCTTGCTGCTTTCATCCTTGGACATGAAACAGTCCATTCTAATCTCATATGAAGGGGCAACAGTTACAAGGAACCCATGAAATCTGATCATCGACTGGGCTCCCAGCGGCAGCTTTGATCGCTGGGAGGGAGCAAGTCATCCTCAGCTTGGTGCTAATAGCTCCATGCTTTATTGAAGAGCCAGTTTTCAGTGGCAGACACATACAGAGAGACATCCGGAGTGTAGGCTGGAGTGTCAGCTGCTTCCCTCACTCCTCAGTGATGGAGCCTTGTAATCCGGCAGGGCCACCAAAAACAGGCCCCTGACAGAGCTGTCTGTGCAGCTCAACACACCCTCATTGGAAGTCAGCTGACGTGGAACAAGCAAATAAGATGAAGCCACCGCTTTCCAGTTCCCTCAATTGGTGTTCCTCTGATCCAAATGTCTGAGGCATGAACAGCTGCCCAGGGAGCATCCTCAGGAAATGCACACTCAGTGACAAGGTTGCACGTGGGGCCAGAGCTGACTGCAGCCAGGGCTGTGGCCTGACGGTGTTCCCTTCATCCTCTGAGTAGGACTCTGATACTCAGTCTTTGGGGCCATGAGAGGCAAGGCAAAAGATGGGACTTAGTTATTGCTGAGACTTTGCTGGAAATGGTAAAAGGGTTGGGGAGGCTCACTGTGCCCATCCTCACTGTTTGAATTGAATAATCTAATCAAACCATTTTCATTTATCAAAATTATTATTTGAATGTCTACAGTGTGCTGGGCCCTGAGTGAGGCACTGAAGATACAGCAGTGAACAAGGACAGATGGGATTTGCAGCCTTTGAGATGGCCATGGATGATCCCTTTCTCATTGTATTCATGCACTTACATAGCCCCTTTCCACATCGAATTAGGTTGACCTTTGTAATCAAGAGAATATTCTGGAATGATGAAGTAGTATGTCTGAAGTGAGGTCATTAGAGACATTGTGAGTTCTGGTTTTCAGGGGAAGCCAGTGGCCATGTTGTGAGCAGCCCTATGGAGAAGCCCATGTGACCATCTTGGAAGTGGATCTTCCAGCCCCCGTCAAGCCTTCAGATGACTGTAGCCCTGGCCAACATCTTGACTGCAGCCTCATGAGTGATCCTGACTCAGAATCACTCAGCAAAGCTGCCCTCAAACTCCTGACCAGCAGAAGCTGTGAGATAATAAATGTTTGTTGTTTTAAGCTGCCATGTTTTGGGGTAATTTGTTACAAAACAATACGTAGCTAATGCACAGGAATTCAGTGAGTATCAGTCTGCTGGAAAATTAGTTATGGATTTTAAAAATCACACCAATAGCTATACAATTGCAACTATGAAAATTGCTGTAAATGGCTCTATTGGGAGGAACTGACCTAGTTAGAGAGGTTACGAAAGAATTCCCAGAGAGAGTAATGCCAATCTGAGGTGGAAGTAGAAGAAGGTGGGAAAGAGTATTCAGGTTGGGGAGCAGCATGAGCCAAGGCCCTGGGTTGGGAGGAGCCAACCCAGGCACAGGAGGTAAGCAAGGAGGAGCTGAAGTGCAGGGAGGGAGAGGCATGCAGGTGGGGTGGAAATGCAGAAGGAATCCATTGCTCTTCCGCCTAAGTGCAATGGGAGCCACCAAGGCATCTTAACAATGGACGGCATGGTCGGATCTGGGCTTTGTTGTTCCAAAAACACTGGAAAGATAGTTTGATATAATTGTTTCCTGATTAGAAATCCTCCAGCTTCTCCAAATCAGCTTGAGGTATTACGTCTCAAATCATCATTAAGTCATGCCAGGTCCTTCGTGAGTTGGTCCCTCCCAGCCTCATCACCTCCTTCCAGCCTTGTCCAGCTACTGGAAGGCTCCCGAAGTCCCAGCAGGCTCTCTTGCTTATGGGACTTTGTATGTGTGATGCCCACCCCGAATCCCAGTGGTGCCTGCTTCCTTTCTTGTCCCTCTGCTCCTGCAGGATTCATCATAGAAGCATCCCTTCTGGGAAGTCCCCACTGACCTCTCCCAACAAGGTCACCAGAACATAAGCTGTCGTTCATGCTCACTACTGCATCATCAGCCCCAGGGTTGAGATCACACCTGTGCAAATCAGAGTATGTTGGTCGTTTATAAGTAGTGTCTGTTCTGATCCGTCAGCTTCTTATTCTAATCGCTTCTTGCCCAGGCCATTCTAGTTGTTAATTTTAGAAATCCACCCCTTCCAAAGGCCTTGAAAGAAAGCACTCCATAAATATTGTTGAATGAATAAATGAACAAGTGCTGTGAATGAATCAATGAACACAGGCACAAAGTGAGTTGCTTTACAAACCCCTGATTTCAGAGCCGGTGAGTAAGGCCCTTCTTTATCACCAGCCATGTATTGGAAACAGCCTGCACTGACTAGAGGTCTAAGCACCTCAGCTAATTAATAGTTTTCTCTGAATTACACAATAGTAAATAATCAAGGCTTGAACTCTATCAACTGACAATCTCTTTCCAACTGGCTTCCTCTTCACACACCCGAACCATGAGAAGCAGAGAACACCCTTCCCCCAATGGTATTTGGTTATGTCCATGATATCCTTGGTCCAGCGGGAGCATTACTGAAGCCTCAGTCTTTGCAATTGTGATTTAACAACTCACATGACAGGTTAAGCTCTTAACTGAATGAATTGCAAAGTGCTCTGATTACTTGAAACAATTATGCATTTGAGTCAATATCCTTCCATAAATTACCAGGAAGAATTGTATTTCAAATCCGATCCAATCAGTGCCTGCATGTTGGAACACCCAAGAAAATCCCAGTGGCTCTGGATCAAGATACTCTTTCTCATTGTCCATTAAGCCTACTCTCTAGGGTCATCTTGACTCAGGAGAGGGTATAAAATAGTCATCTGGGTGAGGGTAGGCCATCTGTAGTATAAACAGGAGTGGCTCACACAGAGCAAGTCTAGACTCCTTTCCCTGGCAATTTTAATATTTTAAGCTCTCCCCTGTAGTCTTGCCCAGCCAAATCCACTCAGCTTTACAGGCTGAGGTCAAGCCCACCTCTTCCAGGAAGCCTGCCATCCTGGGCGTGACACTGTGCTGGGGCTGGGTGCATCTATATGAATGAACACTTTTGGCCAAGCATGGTGGCTCAGGTCTGTAATCTCAGTATTTTGGGAGGCTGAGGCAAGAGGATTGCCTTAGGCCAGAAGTTCAAGACCAGCCCAGTCAGCAGAGGGAGACCCTTATCTCTATTTTATTTTAAAAAAGAATGAACACGTTCTCAGTGTGTCAAGAGGACAATCAAAGATGTGGCCACCAGTTAAATAAATAAACTGTTAAATGGATTGCTTCAGGTTGCAATTGAAAATACCTAAACTGGGAGGCTGAGGTGGACAGATCATGAGGTCAGGAGATCAAGACCATCCTGGCTAACACGGTGAAACCCCGTCTCTACTAAAAATACAAAGAATTAGCTGGGCGTGGTGGTGGACACCTGTAGTCCCAGCTACTCAGGAGGCTGAGGCAGGAGAATGGCATGAACCCGGGAGGCACAGCTTGCAGTGAGCTGAGATCATGCCACTGCACTCCAGCCTGGGCAACAGAACGAGACTCTGCCTCAAAAAAAAAAAGAAAGAAAAAGAAAAGAAAGAAAATACCTAAACCGGCATCGAATGCTGTCTGCTTGATTGGTTACGGCTGTTGGATGGCAGATGCATGTTGGTCTTGTTTTTTCTTATTCATTTGACGAATGTTTACTTAGTGCTAGGCCCTGTGTGGGTGCAGGTCCCAGTGCATAAAACACACACACACACCCCCATTCTTCCTTAGAAAAAAAATCAGGAAACGCAGTTTCACAGGAATAATCACAGCAGTAAAAATTCTCCAAAGAGGAATAAGAGAAGTCTAATTCTGCTCAGATCTTCAGAGACAGCTAAGATAAGCCTGGAATACAAGGTTTCCCGGAGGCCTAAATTCTGGGCCCAGAAGAGAAAGGGGAGGTGGCATCAGGCCTCATGAGATGGCTCAAGGGATAGGCTTCTGGACTTCTCCCTGGTTGCTCTCTGCTCATCTCAGCTGCGGTCAGACTGCCAGGCAGTCAGGCTGGCAACGGGATAGCAGGCACATCCTGTTGGCAGCTGAGGCCCAGTCTGGGAGCTGCCAGCCACAGCCCCATGGCAAGAAGACCTTTCTGCTCAGCCGGCTCATCTTGCAGCTGTTTAGTGGGGAAGAAAAGCCCAAGGAAAGCAGAGCCTGGAATGATTGATGGGGCTGTGTGTGTCTTTCTCTTGCTCCTGTGGATTTTTCCATTGGAAAGAAGAGGCTTATCTCTCATTTTTAATTGATTTTAATGCAGCTCAGCCGGGCTAGATCAGATCTCAGCTCCTCTGTGGCCTTCGATGAATGGTGTGAAGAGCTGCCTGAATGTTAATAACAGAGGCTGAGAGAAGCCGGCGAGGAGGTAACAAGGCCATTGTCTGCCTGGGAGGCTTCCACGGCTGACCTGCCACAGTGGACCCATCTATGGATTTCGGGGGTGGTGTGGATATGGGAATGGGGGCGGTGTGACGTCTAGCCTATGGGCCTGATGCAGAGGGATGTTTCTGTGTAGCTGTAATTGCAGCCTTAAGGGGCTTCCAGCTCAATCCATTGCAAGGTTTGGGACTCCAGCTGCTGACCTCTCAAAACACTCACTCCCTCTCCTCCTGCCGACTCCCCCTTGCCTGTGCCTCGACCTCCTCTGAAAAGCCTTCTGGTGCCCTTGCAATTTCTCTGTGGCTTTGTCAGCACCTTCTGACAGCAAGACTTCTCTTCTCACTTCCTGTCTTGGCTCTTCTTGCCACCCTCTTCCCCCACTCTTGCTGGGCTCTGCCTCTGTATGTATTTGGACCAATGGCCAAACTCTAGTCCTCAGCTTTCTCCTCTCAAATGGGGACAGTAGCATCGATCACAGAGCACAATTTTGAAGAGTCAAAAAAGAGAATGCAGGTAAAGCGCACAGCGCTGTGCTCAGGACAGTTAGTACTTGGGTGTTGTTTCTTTTCTACCCAGCCCCTCCTTCCACCAAGTCGACTGGATCAAGAGATGTGAGCAAAATACGTAACTGGAAATTGGAGGAGGCTGAAATGCTATCCCTGGGGCATGGGCTCAGGCTCCTGTTCTAACCTCTCAATAAGATAGTTAATTTATGAGTGTCCCATGCCATTATCTTGGCTGGAAAGGGTAATAGGTACTTCAGAAGGGTGATTTTCAAGCTTAGCTCCTAGAGAAAAGATATCAAGAATAATTAAAAAAACAAAACAAAAACCAGAGCTGAGACTTATGTCCCAGAGTCTGATACCAGTAGGCCAGGTGTTGACAAAGGTTTCAGATGGGTGGAAAAGAAGGTCTTATCCCATAAAGCAAGGCCCCTTTGCAAGAATCCAGCCTCGTATTATACCTCTGATGGTCCCCATAGGTCTCTTCCTGTGCTCACTACCATCAACCTAGTTCAATCCAGTGCTCCTGAACTTGGCAGAGCACCCAGTGTTCCCTATGAGCCCAGGTGGCAGGTGCATGTGTGGTGGGGGAAATCTGTCTCTCCATGTTTTTTAGTCCTTATCTTAGTATGTTTTATGTTGCCATAACAGAGTGCCACAGACTAGATAATTTATAAAGGAAAGGAATTTATTTGACTCATGGTCTGGAGGGTGGGAAGTCCAAGGGCATGGGCCCAGCACCTGCTCAGCATCTGGTGAAGGCTGTCTTGTTGCATTGTCCCATGGCAGAAAGCAGAAGGGCAAGTGAGTGGATGTGTGAGACAGAGACAAGAAGAGAGCCAAACTTACCCTTTTTTTTTTTTTTTTTTTTTTTTTTTTTTTAAGACAGTCTTGCCCTGTCACCCAGGCTGCAGTTTGTGGCACCATCATGGCTCACTGCAGCTTCAACCTCCTGGGCTCCAGTGATCCTTCCACCTCTCAGTCTCCCGAGTAGCTGGGACTACGGCACGCGCCACCATGCCCAGTTAATTTTTGTGTTTTTTGTAGATACGGGGTTTCACCATGTTGCCCAGGCTGCTCTCAAACTCCTAGGCTAAAGCGATCCTCCCACCTCAGCCTCCCAAAGTGCTGGGATTAGAGGTATAAGCCACCATGCCAGGTCCCAAACTTACCCTTTTATCAGGAGCCCACTGCCACCATCGCTAACCTATTCCCTTGATAACTAACCTGCTGCACAATGACAGCATGAATCCATCTACGACAGCAGAGCTCTTATAACCTGATCACCTCTTAAACGTCCCATCTCCCAACACAGTTGCACTGGGAATTCTTCCAACACATGAACTTTGGGAAGCACATTTAAGCCAAAGCAGACCCCATCTCCCATCTCTTTCCCATCTTTCAATGCGTGTAGCTGGTATACTCCCATATCAAATACACAGTCATTGTTTTCTCATATAGAGTCGAACATCCTAGAGCTGGTTTCCCAATATGTACAAACTCTGAAACAACCTTCCCCACAGCAACCACAGCCCTATCATCCTGCCATGTACATACAAATGTGGTCAAAGCCAGATTCACTGAAACACACGTATTTACAAACATAGTGTCAAGAATGCTGAATGGTCTGATCTTACCTTTTGTGCAAGATAGCAAATTGACGTGCTGTGGTTTTGAGGATTCTGGTAGAAGACATGAGATTCCTGGGTCAGGGAAGAAGGACAGTTTAGTATTCACAGAAATACCAGGAATCAGAGTATCAGCATTTTGGTGCCTGGCCAGGCACCTGGCCCCTGATCCCTAATTCCCACAGAGGGATGTCAAGAGAATTAGATGACATCTATGTTACACTACAGGGGAGGAAGAACTCTGAGCTTAGGACTCCCAAGTCTTACAATAAGCAGGAAAAACGCCTGCCTTCTCTCAGGAGGAAGACACTAATTCTATCTACCAAGGCTGTTCATTATACAGCACCTTTGAAAAGATAGTCCGGAACAAAAGGCAGTCAGTGCCTCACTTGTAAGATAAGCAGAAACACAAGAGATCCATGGAGAATGATCTGCTAACATTGAGGTCACTGGTCATGCATCCCAGTAGCCTGACACATGCTCCTAACACACACTCATGCAGCATATGAACAGTCCTCAGTGAGCACAGACATACATGCCTCACTAACAAACATACACAAAGCTTAAGAAGCACTCAGGAGCCAGACGTGGTGGCTCATGCCTGTAATCCCAGCACTTTGGGAGGTCGAGGCAGGCAGATCACCTCAGGTCAGGAGTTCGAGGCCAGCCTGGCCAACATGGTGAAACCCCGGTTCTACTAAAACTATAAAAATTGGCCGGGCGTGGTGGTGGGTGCCTGTAATCCCAGCTACTTGGGAGGCTGAGGCAGGGGAATCGCTTGAACCCAGGAGGCGGAGTTTGCAATTGCACTCAAGTCTGAGCAACAAGAGTGAAACTCCACCTCAAAAAAAAGAAGCACTCCGACAGGGTCTGGGACAGTGCCTTGTCTTCCCTGTATGAACTGATGAACTGAGAAGGCTTAGCTTGAGTCTCCACCTCTATCTATTTGCTACGTTTACCTTAGAGTGATTCTTTGCATACAGAAATATGATCCCTGCATCCACCCCCTACTTAAAACCAACTGCCTTCAGGACAGAGCTCCAGTGTTCTAGCCTGGTCCTAGCCCCACTGTGGCCTCCTTTCCAGCTCCTCCTGGCCCAGCACCCTGCCCTTCTGCCATGCGGGAGCTTGGCTTTCCGGTGTATTCACACACCCTTTCCCCGTCTCAGCCTGAAATGGAACAGGCATTAGTCGTGGGCCTGCAGCGCTCTCTGTGCTTCCCTCGCAATCCATGTTTACACCATTGTCTCACTAAGCTCACTGTGGTATCATCCCCACTTAATGTTTCTTGACTTTCTCCCCATGTGAGGCTAGGAACTGTTCCAAAACAAGGTCTTTATTTGACTTGTTTTTTCATCTCTGTTGAGAGAGCCCAAGGTGGGCAGGGTCCACAGCTTAAGATGCCAGGTGGCTGTTATCAGACCAGTTATAGGACTGTAGGCAGTTCTGGCTGCCTAGCTTATGGGGCCCAAGGAAGAATGAAAATGTGGGGTCCCTTGTTCAGAAATGATTAAGAATGACAAGTTGGTGACAGCAGAGCATTAAGCCAATATGTGGCCTTTCTCAGAGTAAGGCCCTGGGTGACGGCACAGGTCAAGCCAGCCCTTACTGTAGGGGTAGCCACATGGGGAGGTGGTAACATCAGGTACCTTCACATACCCTGAGCACCCCATGAAGATGAGAGGCCCAGAGGGAAGAGCAAGCGGCCCAACAGAGCCATTGGGTTCCCACATGGTGAGCTGCCTTCCGTCCTTGCTCCCCACCTCCCTGCCTCTTCCTTCCTCCCTTTCTTCTTTTTCCCTTCCTCCTTCCCTCTTCCTTTCTTCTTTCTGTGTGTGGGAGGAGCTTAGCTCTTTTCCTTGTATCCACTTATGAAAATTCTTTGGGCACCTGCTGTGAACACGGACCTTGGTATAATGCAATGGGCTTCTTGATCTCAGAAACTCCCAGACACACCCACAGGAGAGAAATGGAATCCCAATTCTCACTCCCCTTCCCCACCCCACCTCTGCATACATACCTGACCACCCATCCAGACCCTTCCCCTTCCCTCAGTTCTTCCTCTGTAAGACTTCACAATATATTGAGCCTATGTGTGAAGGTAGAAGTACTGTAGACAGGTGCAAAATAAAAATGCAAAGAGAAGAGAATGGTAATAAATCAAAAGTAAGTCGGATTATGCCCATCTCACTACCCAGAAGAAGCCATTTGACTGTTTCTATTTGCAACTCTGTTGACTAGTACCATACTTCTGAATATGCTTAGATCTTTTTTTCACGGTTTGTTAACTTTGGACAGTTTCTATTGACTTCCTGCTATGAGAACTGATACATTTAGTGTACTTCTTCCCCGCTTTGCTTTCACTCATCTCCTAGTTTTGTTATACTGTTTTTAGTTATTTTAGTCATCCTTATAACATTAGGTAATTTGCTTAAACCTCGGTGTGGTTTTGTTCCATCAGCTTTGCAAAATGTGTTCTCACTGTCTACTCTGTAAGAGGAAAACGGTTTCTGCCTCCACTTCTCATCAATCCGAGTTTATGCTCTGACTTATTTTACATCATCAGACCCTTTAACTTTATCAAATATATTATCAAGTTCTTTTACTTTATTAACTTCTTTTGTATGATCAAGGCTACCGCATTTCTAAGCTATGACTTCTGGGCTTTGTCTATAGGTCGATTTCAACATCGCTCTTATATTACTATGATTACAAAAACAGTGCCAGGTTGGTCCCTCAGAGAAGGAATTGTATTCTCAAGTCACTAAACGTAGGCTGCTTGAAGAAGACACAAGTCTTGGGGTCAGAGGGATTCTCTTACTGCACACACCATCAGCTTCTCAAGTCCACCCGTTGCGGCATTTTAGTTTAACTTGTACATATTTGGGCCATGACTGCCGCGTTCAGTTTGTTCTTTTTCCTGGCTCGCTCTTGTTCTGCCTTTCATTCCTCATCCAAAGAAGAAACACACTCTTCTTTTCCATGTCCTTAAAATCACCCAGATTTGTAATCAGTGGGGAAGGTTCTGAATTGGCTTTCTGGTTCCTGTGCAGCCCCCAGCTGGGATTTCCTTTCAGGGCATCACACTGCACTAATTCCACTGTTTGTTCTACCCCATGCCTTCCTGTCTTTCAGATTCCTTTCTAATTTTGCATGTGATATGTCCTCAAACAATCTTTGTCTGAAAGGGGATTTAATTGATAGTTTGCCTAGCTGTAGAATTGAAGGTTCAAAATCATTTTCTCTCTGATCCCATTGACCTCTAGCATCTATGCTGTTGTAAATTCTGATGCAAATGCAAATTCTCATGCTAATGCGATTCCCTTTTCTTGCAAGTGACCTATTTAATTTTCTGGAAGCCAAGATCTTCTTATCATTGGCCTTCCGCAATTTCATGGGATATTTTAGGATGTCCTGCCTTCCAGACAAAGACCTGTATTTTCCAACAGTGGTTATTTTCTCCATGTTCTCGATTTTCTCTTTCTAGAACTCTGAATGATGAGGGCTGGGCTTCCTGGCTTGACCCTCTGTGGAGATTCTGCTGTTGATCTCTGCTGAATCACTTTTAGGTTGTGACTTCTTTGATTTGGTTTAGTCATTAGTTCAGTATAATCCTCTTCCCATTTTCCAACACAAATCTCTGACCCTGATGAGCTCTTTATCATGTTGACAGGGATTTCCACACGTGTACATTTCTATAGCATTTGGGTGGGATAGAGAAGCCATCCTTTATCTACTATCTGGAATGGAAAGCCCCCCTCTGGAAGTCTTTGGGTCCTTCTGAGAAAGCTGGAAAGACACAGAGAAAGGCAAGGAGGTTGCTGTGCATGTTTCTAGAGGCCTTTGGAGAGCATCAGCTATTTGTGATGGATGCAGAGCTGCTGAGAAGTTAGCCTGCATTCCTGAACATGGCTCTTTCCTGGTTCAGGAATGCAGAACCCTGCAGGGGTCAGGTGCCAAGATGGTGTGGGTTTAGGGCAACAAGAGGAGAGGCAGCTGCCCAAGGGGTCCTCAAAGCCTTGAGGAGGGCAAGTGAGCCCCAGGCCTCTTGAGGAGCCGTGGGTTGACCCAGCAGGGTTTCTGCCTTATCCCAAGCTCTGCAAACCAGAGGGCGCCAGGCTGCTGGCTGCCCCTCAGAAGAGCACCTCCCTCTCCCTCCAGACTTAGCATCCACGGACGGAGGCTACTTTTCAAGGACCCACTTGGACATTCCTCACTCTCTCTGTATCCATGTGATTTAGTTGAGCTGGTTGCTTTCCTCTTGACACCAGCCGCCGGAGATGGGGGTGCAGAAGGGAGATGAGATAATTTGGAAGTGTAGGACAGTTCTGAAGGAGAACAGGTGGGAGAGGGAATAGCAGTGAAGGGCTCCGGGCAGCAACGTTGAGGGTGGGTGGGGAAGGTAATGGAAGAGGTCGCCAGATGTGAGGGGAAGAACTTGGACCACCTACTTGGATTCCAGGGAGGCTGAACTGCTTGTGGCCCCTCTCTGCCTCCTATTTAGACACCTGGTACCTGTGTGCCTCCATTTCCTCATTTCTCATCCATCTGCACACTCCCTTATTGGGCATCTTTGAGGTAAGTGGGGTATCATGCCCGTCTCAGTTCTGGGCTGCAAGGTAGCTGACAGCCTTGGGCAAGGGGCCCGGAGACGCCTCTGCCGCCCAGTTTCCCTCTTCAGAAACTGACCTAGGGGATGTGTCAGGCACTGGGCTGACACAAAGAGGGTGGGATGGAGAACTCTGAATTCTACCTTCAAGGGTGAGGCAAACCCACAGGGACAGAGAAGACACAGGAACAGGGCCCAGCGGCACAGGGGAGACTTGGCTGACTTCCAGCATGGGAAGCAAATGCCCCTGCAGTGGTAGAGACACTGGAGCAAGGTGGTTACAGGGCCCCAGAGACAGACTTGGCCCTCCAGGCCTGAGGGAGGAGAGGACCACTCTGCTGGGGGGCCCACGACCACAGATGAGGCAGGGCTTGGCTGGGTGGGTGCTGCTGGGCTCACATCTCAGGGGCAGGTCTGAGGCAATCTGGGAGTATGAGGCTGCATTGAGATACACAGGGTCTGCAGAAGTGCCTGAGGCTGCTGTGTGACCCGGATGTGCTGCATCGCAAGCCAGACTGGCCACAGAGCAGGGCTCGCTGGCACCCAGGACTCACGTCATGAACAGTGTGCACACAGGAAGGAAACTCTGCTATATCTGTGCGGATCTAGGTGGGCCCTGGAGTGCCTCTAGTCCAACTTCTTTGTCAATGTAGGAACTGGGGCCACAAAGGGACAGGGCTGCCATCCTTCTTGCACAGCTCACCCCGCAAAGCCCCACTTCCCCTCAGGGCCAGCTCAAAAGCCTTCTCCTTTGGGACCCAAACTAATCCTCGAGGCTGGCTGGAGTTGCAACCCCTTGACAATGCTCCCCTCACCAGCTCCCATGAGGCCTGATCTGACTCCTGCTGTCACTGCATCTGTCTGTTCCCAAGCACCTCAAGGGTAGGGTTGGGTCTTTTCTACAGGGTCTCCTAGTGCTGGTAGAAAAACTCAGTGAGTGTTTGTTGGGTGTGTGGATGGATAGGTGGATAGATGGGTGGGTGGATAGATGAATGGATGGATGGATAGATGATTGGATGAATGGATGGATGGGTGGATGGATGGATGCATGGATGGATAGGTGGATGAATGGATGGGTGGATGAATGGATGGGTGGATGAATGGATGGGTGGATGAATGGATGAGTGGATGGATGGATGGATGGGTGGAGGGATGGATGGATGGATGAATAGATGGGTAGATGGATGGGTGGGTGGGTGGATGGATGGGTGAATGGAGGGATGGATGGATGGATGGATAGATGGATGGATGGATGGATGGATGGATGGATGGATGGATGGATGGATGGATGGATGGATGGATGGATAGATGGATGGCAGACATTGTCTCCAGCCCCCCTGCATCCAGGCACTGCACTGGCCCTCATCAGCCTTTCTCACCCTGCCTAGGGGGACCTGCTCTGGGGTTCCCTCATACCTGCGCTGTGCACCACTTGTGATTTTTATGTGTGAATAAGCTCCTGAAAGGTCACAAGGCAGCTTGGAATTTGTTCTGGGGAAAGAGAAATGTCGCACCCAGAGTCTCATCCTTGGCAGCAGGAATACCAGGTGACCTGTTTCTAAGTCAGCTTGCACCCCGGGGAAGCCACCCATGACACAATGCCTGCTCTCATCTGGCAGCTCAGCACATACAAGCAGGGCTGGGGAGGCACAGACCCCATGGACGTTTGGCTGCTATCGTACCTTGGCACAGCCAGGCTGACTCTCACGGATAACTTTGCAAACTCTAAGCACAGGCCAGCAAAAGGCAATGGGGAAGGTGCTTCCAGGGCTGGTAGAGGGTGCATGTCCCAGGGCTGAGGACCAGGGCATGACCAGTCCCACTATCTCATTTGTGGGTGGGCAGGTGGCAGAACCTAGGGCAGCACCCAGGCCTGGGCAACAGCTTTCTCACCTCTCCCCATACTGGAACTGCAGTGGTGCCTCCTCCTCCACCCCAGCCCAGAGCCCTGGGGGAAGGGGAAGGCCAGACAAAGCTGCTGTGGTCCTCCTAGATGGCTGTAATGAAATCTGTGGGGAGGCAAGGTGGCAGTTGCTCTGTGCATGCTGAAATCCCTTATGAGCCAGTGTCCTGCAGGAATAACAAGAACAGATATGCGTTTTGGTGTTTATCAAATGACTTGACCTCTACTCTGATAGCATTGAGGCAGGCAGGAAAGAAATGACTGTCTACACACACCTGTGTAGACAGTTTTCTCATTTGACAGAGGAGGAAACTGAGGCCCAGAGAGAAGGGATTCACCCAAGGTCACATGGCAGAAAATACTGGAGTCAGATGCAGGGCTAGGCCTTCCAACTCCCAGGCCCAGCTCCTGCCTTCATCCCTACAGCCTACGACTGCAGGCAGGTCCCAAAGCGGTGGTGCTCCTAGAGTGGCTGAGAACGCTGTTCTCTCCCCTGAAACTGACGCCTCCCTGGGGACTGTGGGTGGGAGCAGCAATGAAGGGAGCGGGTGTGATGGTGATGAGAAAGAATAGGAAGGGAAAGCAGGGTCTGGGAATGACACTGGGGCAACAGGAGCCTCCTCAGTCCCCACAAGGGGCAGAGGGCGGCAGTGATTTCAGAGAGAGCAGTCAGAACACCCCAACCCCAGCTGGCATCCCAGGTCTCTCCAGGTCTGGACTTGTACTGACTCCTCCGTGCCATCTCTCCAAACATGCCCTGCCTCGTCATGACTCTGTGCCTTTGCCCGTTGTTTTGCGTATTGTCTGTGACACCTGCACATCCTGCCCAGTGCCCACTCCTCGGGGATGCTCCCCAGTCCTCTCCTGTGGTGCCCTCACTATCCTGCAGCTCAGAGCTGGCACATGGGATCTCTTTCTCCCACTGCATGCAGAGCCCTGAGGGCAGGCACTGTGTCTGGATCCTCTCCGTTCCCAGCAGCTGACTCAGGGCCTGTAGAGAACAGCTGCACAATACACATTTGCAGAATAAATGGGTTAATAGACAAAAGAGCAGTAAATAAATGGGCCTCACAATGCCTGACAACAGTATGGCCTCAACAGATATTTATTGGGCTAGAGCAAAAGAGGCCCAGAGGCTGGTCCATGATGCCACAATGTCTCTGTTGGCTTCCCTCCATCACACACACACAACCCCTCCCCCCCCGCACACACATACACACACATACCCACACTCCCCCACACGTATGCATATGCACGCACAAGCATTCTTCCAGAACACTTGGAACATTTTGTTGTGGCCAAATGGTCCTGCCTGAGCACCAAGCCCCTCCCTCTCAAAATGCACACTCCCAGGAACCCTGCTGTGATACTGTGGTGTAATAAGAAATACATATTTTGTCTTCTTGGTTTCTGGCACACTGCTCCTTAAAACTCTTGGAATTGCCAGAGTGATGAGTACCTTTTTTATGCTAATGAGATGACATGACTCATGACTTGGGGGCCCCTGCATAGCTTCAGGATGAGGACTGATCACCAGAAAGAACAAGACGTGATTAGAAGGTTGGGACTTTTAACCCTAGCCCCCTACCTCCCGGGGTGGAAGAGAGGCTGAAGGTTGAGCTGATCAACAATGGCCAATGGTTTAATTAATCATACTGAAGTAATAAAGCCTCTATAAAAACCCCAAGGACTAGGTTTGGGGAACTTCCGGATTGCTAACCACGTGGAGGTTCTGGGAGGGAATGCGCCCCGACAGGGCATGGAGGCTCCACGCCCCTTTCCCTGTGCCTTGCCCTAGGCATCTCTTCCATCTCTGACTGTTCATTGGACTCCTCTGTGATATCCTTTATAATAAATGGGTAGGTCAGGCACTGTGGCCCACACCTGTAACCCCAGTACTATGGGAGGCTGAGGTGGGAAGAATGCTTGAAGCTAGGAGTTTGACACCAGCCTGGGCAACATAGCAAGACCCCATCTCTAAAAAAAAAAAAAAAAAATTAGCCAGGTGTGGTGGCGTGTGCCTATAGTCCCAGCTACTTGGGAGGCTGAGGCAGGGTGATCACTTGAGCCCAGGAGTTCGAGGCTATAGTGAGCTATGATCACACCACTGCACTTTAGCTTGGGTGACAGAGTGAGACCCTCTGTCTAAAAAATAAAAATAACATAAAAGTAAAATATAATTAATGGGTAAACATAAGTAAAGTGTTTCTGAGTCCTTTGAGCTGCTCTAGCAAATTAATGGAACCTGCGGAGGCGGTCACAGGAACCCATGATTTACAGCCAGTCAATCAGAAGCGAAAGCCACAATGCAGGCTTGCACGATTGGCCTCTGAAGCAGAGGGCAGTGTTGTGGGACTGAGCCCTTAACCAGTGGGATTGGAAGCTGTTTCCAGGTGGATAGTGTCAGAATTGAATTCAAAGTGAGGACAGGCAGCTGGTGTCTGCTGGAGAGTTCCTTGGTGGTGGGAAAACAACTCACACATGTCTGGTGTCGGAAGCGTTATGTTGAGCTGTGTGTGACAGGAAGAAAAACACTTTGGTTTTCTCTGTCCCTAATACCTGCCCACTCCCGTACACCTATCCTCACTTTCCCTCTCCACCAACTTCCCCCTTCCCCAGTACGTGACACTAGCACCCGGGAACCTTCTCAACTTCCCGCTGCGATTTCCAAAGATGCTGATCTTTGTCAGCTGCGTTAATGAATCACAGCCCAGGAGGCTCCAACCTTCCTAAAAATACCTGAGAACCCTCAGTGCAGAGAGAGACTGTGAAGGCGTGTGCATCCTAATGGAGACAGCCTGCCCTGCTCGGGCCATCGGGGCGACTCCTCATGCCCACCTCTCCCCCATGTCCTTGTGTCCTCCCCTGCTCTGAACCCCAGAAGGCTGAACCAGTGGGTGCAGAGCCAGATCTCTCCAAGAGAGCCTCCAGTGCACCCACACATTACAGATGGGGAAACTGATACCCGGAGAGGGAAGAGCCACAGGCCCTTGGTTCCCAGTGCAGGGCACTGCACAGTGTTGCCTCTGTGGTCAGCAGCCAAACAGGGGTGGGGAGGAGGGATTCCTCAGGTTAGAGCCCCAGCTATGAGGGCCCAGCCTGGCCCCTGCAACGAGCTGTGGTCTGATGGGGCCATACCGGTCCACGGACTCAATAAGGAGCTTCTACAGGCAAACGTAGTTTCCTGGGGCCAGGTGTGGAGGGGCAGGGGGAGGTCCACCATGGTGGAGCTGCCCTCCTATCACAGGCTTATGCTTCTCAAGCAGGGAGGACGAGGAATGGTCCCTGAGATGGAGAGTGGCAGATTTGGACTTCATTCTGCTTCACAAAGCTCACCAGTACTGAGTCCATTCCTGCCATTTCTGCACAGGGGGCTTCTTCACACTTACCCACCCCTCCACCCCGGCAGTAGAATCCAGAAGGCTCTCACTGGCAGCTACAGCTTTGTTTCTCAAAGTGTGGTTCATGGACCAGTGGCATCGACGTCCCCTGAGAGCTGGTTGGAAATGCAGAATCTCAGGCTCCACCCCAGGCCTGCTGAATCAGACCCCAAGGGGTTTTCTGCTGTTAGAGTTTGAGAAGCAAGGGCCAATGGAACCACTTAGCATGGTCTCACCCAGCAGTGACGCACGCGATGAGTTGTGCATGCATAATATTATTAATCAGCTGGGAGGAGAGCCAGGAGGACTGGAATAGGAAAAGGAGGGCTCCTAGGATCCTAGGACGGCAAGTCCAGAGTGAATGTGGGAACTGCTGCTCAGCCCCTCTGGAGACTCCTAGAAGGAGTGAATTTGGGGCAAACAGAGCCTGTGAGAATTAGTCCACTTCTTCCTCTTCCTCAGGCTAGAAACTTCTCCAGTCTCTCTAACAGGTGCTTTCCAGTCCCAGCTTCAGCTCCCATCATGATGGGGAGCTTACCACCTCTCAGGCAGTCCACTGCAGGGTGGGCAGCTGTGGCTCCGACAGAGCCTCCATCACGTGGAGCAGAAGCTGCCTCAGTGGCCCCAGCGGGCCCGCCCTCCAACTCTGGGCTCCCTCAGGGCTGTGGGTGACCAGCCAGTTCCTTGTCTACTTTCACTCCTTGTCACGCCTTCTCTTTTCTTTACTCCTTGTCACTTTATTCTTCTTCTGGTTCCAGAAATAGTCTTTCTGGTATTTTATTTTGTTTTGTTTTGAGATGGAGTTTCACTCTTGTCACCCAGGTTGGAGTGCAGCGGCACAATCTTGGCTGACTGCAACCTCCACCTCCCAGATTCAAGTGATTCTCATGCCTTAGCCACCTGAATAGCTGGGACTACAGGCATGTACCTCCACGCCTGGCTTAGTTTCGTATTTTTAGTAGAGGTGGAGTTTCACCGTGTTGGCCAGGCTGGTCTCGAACTCCTGATCTCTGGTGATCTGCCCGCCTCAGCCTCCCAAAGTGCTGGCATTACAGGTGTGAGCCACCACGCCTGGCCCAGAAATAGTCTTTCTGTTTGCATTTGGAGAGTCATTTTATAGGTCCCCCCTCACTGAGAGTGGAGGTACTGCCACACGGTGTGGAAGAGGCACCTACAGAGGCAGAACTTCTACCACCAGGACTCAGAGGGTGGCATTGGCCTCCCTTGGCCACTTCTTCCTGCATCGCAGACAAGTAGGCATTGCGCTGCAGGCTCCACCCTGGTCTTTGGGGGCTCAGGAAGTGGAGAGGGACATTAGCAACAGCCCAGACTGGGATCATGGCCTTAACCTACCAAACGCTGGAGCTTGAGAGCAGGTTACCCACTTCTTCCCAGCAGCAGGTCCAACAGTCTCTGTGGGAAGACACAGAATGGTGGCAGCCAGGCACTCTCCTCTGAGCCTTCACACCACGGGGAAGACAGGCCTGTCCTACTCGGCTCAGTTAGCCAGCAAAGACCCAAGACTGGGAGGCCCAGAGCAGAGCTAGCCCCCAGCTCAGTGCCAGGCTGTGTACAGGGGTTAAAATGGGGTGAGGCCATACCCAGGGTGCAATTGCTGCACACTCACACAGGGCAGCAGCCCCCCTGTCCCCACAGCCTGCTCTCACCCAAGACTGTGGCTCCTCCACCAGATGGACCAGGCACTTCCATGGCCCCTGCTTCCCGACCCTGCTGTCTATTTCCCACGTAGCCTAGGGACCACTCTGAATGCCATCCCCCGCGCCCCCGCCAGACCCTCTCCACAATTAATGATCCTGACAGAGTGGGTCTCCCTGCCACCTGCTACACCCTGACCCAGGGGTACCCAGGAGATCTCCTCTGGAGCTTGACCCTGGCAGGCATCTGTAGCCTCCTACAAACTAGGAAAGGGCAGAGGTGGGCACAGCCTCTCCCGGGCAGGCCAACCCTGTCCTGTGGGACAGTCAGCACACCCTGCAGCTGGGGTACATCTAATACCAGCTGCACTCATCCCACTGGAAGATGAATGGCCCTGCTCCACCAGCAGGGAGCGGGGCTCTCCAGGGCCAAGCCAAAGCCACCAGGCAGGTCAGAGCAGAGTTTTGTCATTCCTCTCGGGATACAGTGGGACAGCAGCAGCCCAGAGAGCCGGAGCCCTGCTGGAGACTGCGCAGGCAGGTGGATGTAGAGTCAGGGCTGGAACTGGAATGTCCTGCCTCACAGGCCAAGGCTTTCGTGGAAAAAGAACAGCCATCATTCATGGCTGAGCGCTCCAAGCTAGCTACCACATATGCATTGCCTCCTGGTACGGTGGTTACCACAATCCTATTTTACCAGTGAGGAAAGGGCTTAACGAACTCCACCAAGGTCGCAGTTAGCAAACGGCCCACCCTGTCCCTCTAGGAACTCCCAGCTCATTTCCTAGGACAGGAGGTTCTACAGCTCCTGCCACACTCACCAGCTCCGCCCCATCCCGGCACTGACGGGGAGCTCACTCCTCGGGGAGCCCTTCCTGTGGCAGCTAGACTTATTCTCCTACAGTCGAGTTCAAGATGTTTCTCCTATAACTGCCCTAGTCACCCCCGTCTGTGCTGGGGTACAGCTCTAAGGGAGTCGCAGACTCTGCTTGGGCTGACCTCCTTCCCAGTGGAGCCTCTGAACTGCCCAGGGATCTGTAGTATGTGGGTCCGGGTCGGGTGACTCCCAGCTCTCAGCATTTCTGCCCCAGTGGCCTGAGCACCTGTGTGTCTGAAGCCCTTAGAGTTACACTGGGTCTCCTGCTCCCTGGCTCTCTGGTCAAGGAAGACAAGGAGGAGCAGGCATCACTTGCTCATTCTGGCCACCTGCACTCTGGCTCTAGCTCTAGGCACCTCTCTCTTGGCTGCAGCCACAGGCAGCTGGGAGGCCAGGGACGGAGTTTGTCGCAGGTTTTTTTTTTTTGAGATGGAGTTTTGCTCTTGTTGCCCAGGCTGGATCTCAGCTCACTGCAACCCCTGCCTCCTGGACTCAAGTGATTCTCCTGCCTCAGCCTCTCGAGTAGCTGGGATTACAGGCACTTGCTACCACGCCCAGCTAATTTTTGTATTTTTAGTAGGGACAGGGTTTCACCATGTTGGCCAGGCTGGTCTCAAACTCCTGACCTCAGGTGATATGCTTGTCTCAGCCTCCCAAAGTGCTGTGGGCATGAGCCACCGCGCCTGGCCCCAGACGGGTTCTCTTTTCCTATTCCTGGAGGTCCCTTCACTACCCTTCTATACCCTGAACCCCTGAGAATAAGGATTGAGTTTCTCCCACTCCGTCCCCTCTCAGAATCTCCTGACACCATGGAAGTCATGGGTACTGGGTGCCTGCACGTGCTGGAAGCCATCCTGCTCGCCATCACACAGATTCATCTAATCTGTCAGTAACACGATCTGATGAATATTACTAGTTCCTTTTACAGACGACAACACTGAGACTTGGGAGTTGACTTGACGTTACTGCGAAAAGGTCACATCCTTAGTAAGTGGCAGCAGCAAGGGTCTCACATCAATATGGGTGACCCCTGGACTCAAGTTCCTTCCACTGGCCAAGCCACATTCCCTGTAAGATGCTGCTTCTAGAACAAGGGGGCAGAGGCTGGGGGCATCTCGGCCTTGCCCTCACACACTGATCCCTACTGGACTGCCTGAGGCCAGGCCAGCCAGACGCTGGGGAGTCCAGGGGCTCTGCTTGCAGGGCCACAGGAGGGCCTGGCCCCAGGTATCCCCGTCCCCCCCCCCCCCCCCACCCCTGCTGGTCAGTTAATTCAGACAGAGAGGCCTGAGGAAGGCACGTGGTGCTGGCAGCCAAACAAAGGGGTCTGCGGTCAGTCAGACACTTCCTCACTGGCATAAAAACCTACTTCCCCCCCAGACACAGTCCCCGGCCACCAGGACCCCAGAGAATGCCTGGAATGTCGTGGGGCCAGACAGTCTCCAGGCTCCTGCAGACAGAGGAGAGGCTGCCTTTGTGCCCAGAGGACTGACGGTAGGCTAGAAAGGTCACTCCCTGACCTGTGACCTTGCCCTTTCACCCCAATCCCTGGGAGTGGCTGGGCTTCCCTCCTTAGGACCTGCAGTGTCCCTTGTCCCTTCCATGCCACTGGAACCTGGCCCCATGTTTGCAGCAGCTTCAGGAGAGAGGAGAGGAGTTCCAATAGATGCAGATGCAGCTCCCACAGCTGGCCGCCCGCACTGAGGGGGAACTCAGCCTCACCGGGGCTCTCTGGAGGTCACTGAAACAGTCAGTCTCCTAGGAGGGCAGCTCCAGCCCCCTCCTCACCTGCTCCTCCAGGGCTGGGCTCGTTCAGTGCCTCAGGACCACCCCTCCACCCCCCCAACCTGCTGACTGCCCAGACTGTCCTAGAAGCTAAGAGCCTAGAACAAAAGAGAAATGAATCCCTATACTCAGGGCCATTCTAGCCGGAGACAGACAACGCACAAACCCAAGTCAGTCCTAGCAGGAGGAAGAGCCTCAGACAAGGAGAAAGGTGGTGCCGGGGTGGGGGGTCGGGGGCTGCTGTCTCACGCGTGGTCAGGAATGACTAGGAGGAGGGTGGAAAGGAGTCCCCTGGCTACCTGGGAAAGAACATTCTAGGAAAAAGGAGCAGCAAGTGCAGAAACCCCAGTCTGTTCACAGAACAGCAAGAAGAGCAGGGCCAGCCTGTGGTGGGGGTTCCTAGGAGCTGGAGCCGGGCAAGGAATGGAGGAAGGGGCCAAGCCTGGGCCATCGCCAGGCTTCAGCATTCACTCTAGGTGAGATGGAAGCCCTGTCAGATTTTAAGCAGAGGAGTAACAGGATCAGACTTGTGGCTTGTAACTGGGCCCTTTGTCTGGGGACTAGATAGGAGGTGAGGAAGGAGGTGACAGGAACCAAATCAGGAGGCTCCCAGGCCTGCCGTGGCCCAGCCGTGCTGACACATCTGCCCGCCTGTGGCAGCAGCTCCTGGAAGGAGCTCAGGGCCGGGGCTGGGTAGCTGCTTATGGAGAACCATAAGACATAGTTCTTATCAGGAAGACTTCTCACCTGATGAGGGGCAGGCAGCCTCTCCCAGCTCTGAGTCCCAGAGCTCAGTTGGAACCTCCCAAGGGACGCGCCAGCACCCTCTCTACTGCTGGTAAAGAGATTGCCCTCGAGGCCGTCTTGGTCACTCTAAAGTTTAGCCCACAGCCTGGTCTGTGGCTTGAGGCCCCAGTGGACTAGAGACTCTCTGGGGTAAGCAGAGACTGGGCAACGTCGGGCACCAGTGAGCCTGGTAGCTAGGAATGACATGATCAGCAGGGCTGACAGTGGACCTACGGCTCAGCCGCAGCCCAGCCCAGCCAGCCTGGGCCTTGCCCCAGGGTAGCCGAAAGAATGGAGGCAGGAGAGAGACAGAGAAAGGGAGGCCCATGTTCCACCACCCCCAAAAGCCAGAGAAACATGTTCAGCCTGTCTGTGACTCACTCTTCCTTAGAAGAAAACTGTTTGTTTTTTCCTTCAAAATCGCAGACTTCCACCTTCAGACAATAACGTGTCCTCCGGAAGTTATGTATTTTGTTTTTCTGTGCAAGCTGCTGGGGCTTTTGTTGTTTTAGAAATGTCTACTGTAATTGGGCCTGTGGACAGACTGTGGCTGCCTCTCAGAACAGGCTGACTCCTACATAGGGTGGCCAAATTTGACAAATAAAAATATCAGACACCCAACTAAATTTGAGTTTCAGATGAATAACAAATTCTTATTTTAGTCTAAGTATTTCCCAGGCAATATTTGAAACATACTCAGGCTAAAAAAAAATCCATTGATCTGAAATTCAAACGTAACCAGTATTTTACTTGGCAACCCTTCCCCTAAGTCCACCAACAAGCCCACTGGCCATGCCTCTCTTGGTCACCAGCCCTATTGGTTCCCAGTATCCTCCTGATCCTCCAACTCCATTGACCCCAGTGAGTCTCCCAACCATTGGCCTGTGCCCTTGGAGTCGGGCACAGGGGACCTCAAGTCACAGGCCAGGCTGTGGGCTAAGCTCTAGAGTTTGCAGGAAGCCCGAGCCTCACACATTCCCTGAACCTTGCCCTGCTTTCCACTTGCCCCCCGCCTCTCTCTACTTTCTGGAAAAGGCAGGCAGATGCTGCTCCCCGGCCCCCTACAGTCTCCCTCCCTGGGATCAGGACCCTCCGCCTGGTCTTTCACAGGAGTCCCTCTGGGCTGCCCCCAGCCCTGCCCAGGGCTTTCTGGCCTCAGTCTGAGAGAAGCAAGCCAAACACTGATCTTTTATGCAACGGGCTCCACTTGGCCCCCACCTGAATCAGTCCACTCCCTTAACCCTGGTCACAAGCAATTCTGGGGCTTTTGACACCCCAGAGCCTACTCCTCTCATCCCCAGCACCCTCTTCTCATGGAAATGTTTGAAAAGGGAGTTTTTTTTCCCCCTTCTTTTAGGCTGGGACAGCAGAATATGGAGTCCTGCTTCCGTTTTAAAGCACTATCTCATGACTCCTGGGTTAAACATTTTTCCAACTTTTCCAACTTTATAGAACCCTAGAGCAGGGAAAATGCTTTCCTTCCATTCTGTGGCCTTCAAATCGCCACCAGGTTGCTGAACTTGAGCTCTTGGGCTCATGCATCTCACAAAGGCTCCCTGGGCACCTGCTTTCTGTGCACCTGAACTTGGCCATGGGTATAAAGACAAAAGGGAGCCTCCATTGCAGCCCCAAGAGCTCAGGATGGTGGGAGAGGGATGGGTAAATGTCTAATGCCTTATGATAATTCCAGGATGGCCATGGAGGACATGTGGGGCTGCCCAGGCTGACAGAGCAAGGGTGGTTCCCAAGAACTGCCCAAGTGAGTTCCCAGGTGTTAGTAAGATTCTGCTAGGGGAGGAGGAGAAGAAACGGTGTCTCAGAAAGGGGAGCAAGCCAACAAGGCCTGGAGGCTTGGAGCAAGTGGCTCTCTGAGCTGGAGGAGTTTGGGGGTGTGACTTCCGGGAGGGCAGCAGGGTCTGTTGCATAAAGCATCGCTGTTTGGCTTGCTTCTCTAGGGCTGAGGCCAGAATGCCCTGGGCAGGGTCATGGAAGGCCTCGAATGCCAACTGGGAGCTTGAATTTTATCCTAAAGGCACTAGAGAGCCAGGGGAGGGCTGGGAAGGATTGCAGACCTCAGGGAGAGAGATGAGGAAGACCTAACATGGGGCAGTGAGGACACTGGGGAGGGTCCAGCTTCTGGGACAGGGTCCCCATCTCCTTCCCCTGCTCTGAGACATAGCCCAGGCCTTGAGGCTTAGTGTTTGCTAGATTTTGCCCTTAAAGGAAAAGACAAAACTGAAGGCCCGAGTCTGAAGATGGCTACTCCTTGACGGTACCCCAGCATCCCCTTCGTTAGGCTGCACTCCATTCTGTCAGGCCTTTCCCCCAGCCTTGCTCCCTCTGTGTTTTTCCACCCAGGCCTAGGCTGGGGAGCAAGCTCTAGGCTGGGGACCCAGCCCTAGCAGAGGCCCTTCCTCACAGCACAGCCTGAGCCCCGGGGCCACCCCATGCACCTCCAGACTCTTGGAGCCAGAGGCCTGCGAGGCAGCCTGGGCCTGTTCCCTCTCTTCCTGCCAAACACTCCCCACATTGTTCACCTTTGTGTCCTTTTTCCTGTGCCTCGGCATTTCCAACTTTATTGCCCTGGTTCCCTCCGAAGGTCACTGGCCAAACAGACTGGCGCTATGGGTTGGAAAAATAGCCTTGGATGCCTGGGATTGCTCCTCCTGAGGAGAAGGGAAAGCAGCAGAGACAGACCTTTCCACTGCTTACTCCCTGCAGCCTCCTGGACCTGCTGGGGCCCTCATCCTGGCCCACGGGTACTTCTGTACCCCTGCCTTGGGCCCATGCTCACCAGAACTTCCCCCGGGAGTCTTCCCCGGAGCCTGCTGAGTGCCCCGGGTCCACCTGCTCACATCAGGTGCCCCTTCAAGAGCTCGAAATGGAGCCTGCCACCTCCTCAGTGTCAGTTCCAAAGGGCTGGGCCAGAATGCAGGCCACTCAGGTGACATGGTCCTGCCTGCTCTTCTCCAGCAGGCCAGAGCACTGAGGCCAGGACTGGAGATTCCCCCTTCTCTCAGATCCCCGCGGTCCTGCTCCCCTCTCGCCTCATCTTATTTCCGAGGACTCCAGGCTCAGAGAGGCTGAGTCATGTCTAAAGTCACAGAGCTAAGAGCCAGGGCTGGGACTGAGACCGAGGCTTCTGGCTTTACCCCCTGCACTCTTTCCTTTCTCATGGCTCAAGAGCTGGCTCGGTTCTGAAGTCTTTCCTTGAAGGGGCAGGGCAGACCCAGGGGAGAGGCTGGGAAGCAGGGCTCAGGTCTCTGGCTCTGCTGCCAGCTCCTCATGTGGTTCTGCTCAGGCTCTTTCCAGGCTCTGCTGCCTCCTTCCAGCTCAGAACACCAAGATTTCTAGGTTGGGGCCATTTTTCCTCTGTTCCCATCAGAACACTTCCTCCGTCCCTGACGACACAGGCTATGGGGCTACAGAGACTTCTGACTCAGGTCTTCGTGTAGCCCCAGGACTCTGGAGTCATCTCCCCATAACCTCCTCCACCCTATGCTGGCAATTTAGAACTTGAAGTTTGTTACCAGAGAGACAGCGTGATGTCATGAAAAACCAAGGCCCCTTGTCCTCCAACCAACCTGAGTTCTTATTTTGTTTTGTTTTGTTTTTTTCACTTAACTGTGAGATCTCCATCAGGTTATGAAAGCTCTTTGAGCCTCAGTATCCTTGTCTGTAAAATGGTTAGAATTAATATAAGGATTAAGTTACATAATGAAGAAAAGTACCTCGAACATGGAAGGTCTTCAATAAATGGCAGTGATTATGATAACCTTCAGAGACTCCTTCCTCCTGTCTCTTCAGGATACTGGAGCCCCGGGATCAGCTCCCAGCCTGTCCTTTCCATCTGTTTGGGGGTCACTGGGCCTGCTCAGGAATCTGTGGACAGGCGCACAGGTGGCCCCTACTCCAGGGCTGCAGCTATGCTCCTTGCACTTCTAACTGCTCCTTGCCAAGCCCCATGGGAGCAGAGGTGCCTGGGCAGCCTTCCTGTCTTCCAGCATAGCCCATCACTCTGTGGTCCCCGGGGCCACAGCCTATGGTAGCCACCACAACATAGACAATGTTGTAGGCAGAATACTACCAAAAGTACCCCCAAGATAACAGACTCTAATCCCTGGAATCTGTAAATGTCACTGTAGTGGGTTGAATTGTGTCCACCCAAAAGATATGTCCAAGTTCTAACCCCTGGTACCTGGGAATAAGAGCTTATCTGGAAATACAGTCTTTGCTAATAAAATTAAGCTGAAGGTCTTGGGATGAGACTCTCCTGGATTTAGGGTAGGTCTATATGCCCAGAGCCTCTAGAAGCTAGAGGGGGCAAATCATTCTCCCTGAGAGCCTTCAGAGGGAGCATGGGCCTGCTGACACCTTGATTTTGAACTTCAGGCCTCCGGAACTGTGAGAGAATACATTTCTGTGTTTAAACCACCCTCTCCTCTTTAACCATGGGGTCCTCTGTCTCCACCCCAACCCATGGTATTTTGGGTCTCTTTGTTACTTGTTCTTCCCAGGGAGAGCCCCCAAGCCCCTGACTGCTTTTAATCCTGAGGTTCACATAATTCAGCAGGTTTTGAGTTGCCATTTTGTAGACTGAAAACCTAAGATTCACAAGTTCCCAAAAAAGGCCTGGCTCGGGCTGGGTCAACAGCTCTGAAGGAGTCGCAGCCTATGGGGCCTTTGCTTCCAGAGGTTCCACAAATCCACAGCTCTCAGCCGATAACTCATTAGGGAGCTATGGGCTTCCCCTTCCTGTTCGGCTACTAGTTTAAGTTGTTTTCCTTCTTCTGGTCTGCAAGGAACAAAAACAAGTAATTTTCTCATAAAAATAACAATTAGCAAAGCCCGGAATCCAGACAGCCTCCGGTCAGGACCATTCATCGGTGCTGACCTCGAGGCAACTTCAGGCTCCTTTTGAGACACACCACCACCATCCCCACCAGGGCAGGGAGGGCCAAGGGCTTTGCTGCCCTGCATCGTGGCCTGGTTGGTGACTGCAGCAGTGTTTTCAGGGAAATAGAGAATGAGCAGGAAGACCAATGTCAGAAACAAAAGCATCTTGGACACTCAACATGGTTTTGAATGCTACAGATAATGCAAAACTAGGTCCTTCCTGTGTGGGTTGCCCTCAGAAACCCAGGGAAGTGTCATGTTCACAGCAGGGAAAACAATTGCACTGATTAATTGTGCTTCTGTTGATGCTGCGGTTCTCCTGACTTCTGAGTGCATCACAGTGAGGCCATCTGCCAGATGGAAGCGCTGGAACAGACAGCTTCTTGGTGCAAACTGCAAGGCTCATGAGACTCAAAACAAGCCTGTTAGATCCCATTTACTAAATGGCCATAATCAAAGAACAAGTTCTTAGTTATCTAGCAAGGCGCTCTGGAAATAGATGAGCATGCAAAATCACAATTTATGAGTTCAGCAATTTTTCTTTTTCTGCTAAAGATATTAGCCCATGAAAATCTTGTAGTGTTTGAGGAGATTTAGTCAATTGCTAACTTTCTGCTAGTGTCTTTTCCATGGCTGCCTCCTTTTTCCCACCACTGCAAAGGGCCCTAGGCTTGGCAAGCAGGGTTGAGCTGGACTGGGAGAGGAAGACACGGGGCATACCTCATTTCAGAGCCCTGAAGGGCCAGGGGATCACTGGGAAGGAATGAGTGCTGCATGGCCAGGAAAAATACAGCAGAAAGCATGGTCAGCCTGGGTGGGTGAGATGACAGTGACCTGGCCAGCTCCACTCAGTGGGCACCTGGCTTCCCCCAGCAGCCCCCAGGTAGGCAGTGCTGGGCAAGGCTGGCCTCCTGGACACCTCACAGGGGTCTGCTTCCTTATCTGCTGTGTCCACTATGGGAGCCAATCCTGTCCCTAGATGAGGGCAGCAGGTCTACTGAACTAAGCTAGGAGAGAAGTCGGGACCCTGGGTTCAAGTCCCAGCACGGTTATCTACTAACCGTGGAACTGTGGGGAAATCAGGGGTCCTCTTGGAGCCTCAATCCCCTCCTCTGTATAACTGGGATGATAATGTTGGTCTTGCTTGGTTTTTGCCAGGATTAAATGAGAACACAGGAGTGGTTGTTATTACTGGCATAAAAAGAACCACTTCCAAGCTCATTAACGTGGACAACGTAAACGTCTGGATGCCTAAGGACAAAGCCCGGGACTTTTCTGCACTCGCTACTCACCCCCATATTGTTGTTGGGCATTTGTTTGGATTTCTCTGAAACTTTTGGAACAATGGGCTCTGGAGTTCTGTTCCGTGGCCATTCACACCCTCAAGGGAAGCATTTGCTGAGCTCTAGGCCTCGTTCCAAGGGTGAGGAGACTGGTGGGACATTTACCTGAATCAGGGCCGCAGCCCGGATAGGCAGGGCTAGGGACAGGAAGCCCAGAGACACACAGCATCACCCCCTGAGCCTGGAAGCCCTAGTCCAAAATCTCCTGGTCTTATTTCAACCCATCAGCGGACTTTGACAATCAGAAAATACCAGAAAGGGCCGACCCCTTCCTCTCTAGCTCTGACACTCCAAGACACTGTTTGGTCTCAACATGCAGCCCAGTTCCCTGGCTGCCCAGCAACACTCTGCCCATATATTTTAGGCTCCCAAAGGGTAGTAAGTCCCTCTTTCAGCATCCCTGGAGGCCCCACCATGAGCCAGGTGAGGGGCCAGGCACTGGGAAGAAAGCTACAGTGTGCCTCCTGCCTCCTCCCCTCTCCAGGTTTGTGCCTCAAGGCCCGGCATTCCTTATCCGCAGGCTTGGCGGGCTTGGCCCATGCGCCTGGGCTGTTCCACACGGGGGCCGTCCTCCTCTGTCCCCTTGGTTCCACCCCACCCCTTCAGGCTACCCCAGCCAGGGAGAACAGGAGCAGCTGGAAAGTTCATTTAAAATCTGAGTGACTATTAGGCCCTGATGCCCACACATAAGGAGTTGCTTTTTAAAAGGTAGCTATTTATAAAAATGAATGCTTGAGAAGTTCCTGACAGGCTATGGGGGGAGGAGCCTGGGGAGGGGGACCTGAAAAACCTGTACCACCCATTTCCATCTTTTTTTGTTTTGTTTTGTTTTTTGACAGGGTCTTATTCTCTCCCAGGCTGGAATGCAGTGGTACGACTGCAGCTCACTGCAACCTCGATCTCCCGATCCTCCTGTTTTAGCCTCCCAAGTAGCTGGGATTACAGGTATATATCACCATGACTAGTTAATTTTCTTTTAGTTTTTGTAGAGATAGGATCTCACCATGTTGTCCAGGCTGGTCTTGAACTCCTAGGCTCAAGTGATCCTCCTACCTCGGCCTCCAAAGTGTGCTGGGATTATAGGTGTGAGTCATTGCACCCAGCTATGTGAGGTTTCTTTCTGCTCAATCTTGGCTCAAGTTGTTTCCTTCATATGGACTCTACGTGTTCCTCCTCTTTTCCTGTCCTTGGAGAACCAGCCGGAACCTCACCTCCTCTGAGAAGCCTGCCCAGTACAGCTCCTCCTGCCACTGAGGGCTTAGCTCAGGCGTCCCATTTGCCATGCTTTGCAGTCTTATCTCCTCACTGGCCTGAGACCCCCCTGAGGCTCTAGCCTAGAGCCTGAAAACATCAGAGTAGGGGTGGGATCTGCCACACTCTAGCTATAAGACCTTCTCTCTAAAGTGAGAACAGGATCACCTCCCTCACTGTACTGTAAAGTGCCTGGCATATGGCAGGTGCCAACAAATACTGCTACCCCTAGAAGTTCTGTGAGAGACGGAGGCCTTGAATGGTACCCTCAATGGGGCCCACAGTCTGGGGACTTTTTATTCCACAACAGAAATGGAAGCTGATCTGTCATACTGAGTCTACACTGTTTCTTGGGTCTTGTCCACCTCCTGGAAGCTGAATTTATCACCAGAGGGACAATGCAGGCTGAAGTTTCTGTTTCTGTTTCGGTTACGTATAGAAGCAGTTACTTTTTAAGAATTGAAGGACACCTAGTCATATCCTTTTGGTCAGTGGCAAACAGATGATGGGGAACAGAATTCCCACTTACAAATCCTTTCTCATTGGGACGTCTAGGATGGTTGGTTCCTGGGACTGCCCTGGGAATTTACTTGGGAAGAGTATTTACAAGGAAATTTACAGGAGAATTTGCAAGGCAACTGCCATTTGAGTTGGGTTTTCAGAGTAAACGAGGGCTTGTCACTGGGCCTAGATGGAAATGTGGGGTGGCCCAGGGCAAGTGAAGGACATGGGGTTCCAAGGAGATTAAGGACTGGGGGCATGACACATTGATCTTCATGTACAATTGAGTCAATATTTCTGTATGGGGGAGGGCCTGGGAGCTAAGTGGGGAGAGGGTGGGAAAGGGGGACCCTCCTGATGGACCCAGGAGGTTCAGCCCCAGCCCAAACCCCTTCAGAAAGACCCAAGGCTAGCAGGCCTGGACTCCTTAAAAAGCTGCCCAACCGTTGGGTGGGGCAGAGCATGATTCTTGGGGCTCTCACTTTTACCCCAAGGGCCTTGTCCAGGGCTTCCTTTGAACCAGGCACAACGATCTCCCAAAGAGAAGTTCTAGACCATCAGTCTTCCTGTCTCCCTACATTTCCTGTGACATGGCTTGTAGGTGTCCCCCCAGCTCCACCAAGAAACAGCCTCCGGGTCCATAGTGAGAGGCACCTCTCAGCACTGCCCTCTGGGAGCATAAGAGTGCCTCTCTGTGGCTTGAGCCTGGGAGGAAGAGAGTGTCCAGAGATGGAGGCAAGCAGAGGCCAGACCAACTCAGGCCTGGTGCCTGAGCTGGAATTGCCAGGCCTCTGACCCTCAGGCTAGGTTGCATTCTTGGAGCAGCAGATTATAGTATGAGGGGGTATTATCTAAGCTGCACTCCCCAGCACTGGGGCTGGATGGGGATTGGGCTTCCAGGGCTCTGTTACACTGATCAGATCACTGATTCATATGCTGATGTATCAGAACCACCTGCAAACACATTTCCAGGCCTGCCCCAGGGCACTCCTTCCTCAAGCCTGTCCAGTGTGACTTCAACTCCCTTCACAGCTGAGTAGGTTGTGGCTGGGGGCCATGGATCTGCAAAGACTGAGTAACGTGCCTGATGTCTCATCATGATCCAGCCGGCTGGGGGCCTCTGGCATGGAACACTCCAAGCTGCATCACTTCCCCTCGGGCAACTTGTTGATCCCTGGCAAGGGGTGCAGGAAGCAGGCTCACATGGCAGTGCCCTTGAATCAGGGCTCGGGAGAGCGGCACAGGGTGGGGGTGGGAACGGCTTCTCTTGACCAGTGCCTAGTGTCCTACCTGTGGCTCCTCAGTGGCTCCAGGGCTGCCCTCAGAGGTGGGATGGGATGTAGTCTTCACAGGAGGGGCCTTGGTCTCCACGGTTTTCAGGGCACAGCCCCACACCTATTACCTGGGCGCTGAGGCTCTACCCTAGCATGTCTCTCTGGGCTGTCCTCTGAGAAGTTGCTCACCATGGCAACCAACGAGAAGTAGACCCCCAGCTGAGGGCGGTAATGACACCATCTTTGGCCCTCGGACGACTGGGGCAGTTCTTGCCGAGCTCTTGCAGGCAGTCCCACACACCACCTGTATCCCGAGGAAAGGTGGGCGTTCCCAAAGAGTATGTTCAGGCCAGAGCCTCTGGGAGGTAAATAAGAATAGATGCCCAGCCAAGAAACTCTTCAAAGCTCAAGAGGAATGAAGAGAAGAGAGAGGACCACCATTCACTGAGGGCTAGCCGTGAGTGAGGCACGGGGCATAGGCAATCTCCTACGTGCTCACAACAGCCCTGGGAGCAGTATTGCCACCTGCACTCCACAGGGGAGGAAACTGAGGCTCAGAACGGGAAAGTAATTTGCCAGAGTCCCTGGGTGTGTGGCTGTGATTCTGGAGCCATGCTCTGTATCAACCAGTGGGGTATACATGAAACATCAACAATAACAGCAATATCCAGCTTCAAAACATTAAAAGTAGCCTCAGTACTACAAGGCTTTCTCTTTCTGAAACCTCTGTCGAAGCCAGCCAAGTGGAAAGTCAGGCCGTGTCCCCTCCCAAGCCTCACAGGCTGAGCCAGGTTTGGTGGCCACTGAAGCCCTTGACTTCCTTCCGGTCTCAGGTCAGTCCTCCCTGGGACACTCCTAATGTACTCATCTGGGGGCTTCTGTTGAGTCCAGGAAACTGCACAGGACACAGCTGAGGCTGGGCGGCCACCAGACACGTGCTGTGTACAGAGAGAACAAAGCGGGGGTTTCCCTAGGTTCTGTGAGCACAGAAGCCCTTTCCTCCAGGCTGGCTCCATCCGAGCTGGCTTAGGTTTGAGGGCAGCTGCCCAGAATCTATAGGGTGCCTCCGGGAACTGTCTCAAGGCCAGAGCATCTAGCCTCCTGGCTGTTAGTGGGCGGTGAGCCTACCGGGGCTTCGAGAGACAGGGCTTCCCCAGATCCAGCCTGATGAGATCATCTGCCATTTCAGGCTGGGCTGAAAGATCCTCCGGCACAACAAAGCTGGGCCCAGGAGATATCCTGCATGACTCATCGGTCGGCCACGCATTGGAGACTTCCGGCCCTCAGAGAAACCAGACACAGAGAGCCATTGTCTGCCTTGGAAGCCCCCCGGCATACCAGGCTCAATGGGGTAATTTGTGTTTTCTCCCTAGTCCTCCATAACCCATACTCTTTCTGGGAGGTGGGGGCCCACTGAGCTGCCTGGGACCCTGTGACAAGAGGAAAACCAATATCAAGTCACCCACCCACAAGTCCCACGGGAATACCCTCCATCCAGGACCAGGACCTGGCTGGGAAGCAGAAACCTGGGTTCTAAGCCATGGTTTAAATCTCCAGGACTCATTGATCCTGTGTCTTCATTTTTCAAATGGAGAAAATCATTCAAAAAAGACAAGGCTATTGTGAGGATGACCTAAGGTAAGGCACATAAAGTTCCAGGCTCAGGCCTTGCACCTACAAAGCTTCTGCATGTGATCTTTCCTTCTCACTTCTCTCTTCCTCCTGGCTTTAAAACGTAAGTAAAAATGTTTTGTTTGTGGATCTGTTTCTATCCTAATCTACAGATCCTCATCCAGGGCAGAAACTCCCTGAACTCACACCCACAGTCTACCCAGAATTTGGCTCACACTCAGGGACACAGCCCCAAGGGGGCAAGGACTGGAGCAGGGGGCACAGAGCCTGGTGGCTGAGCTGGGCAGAGATGCAAGAATAAGCAAGGCAAGGCTGAGGGCCTGCCCCTGGGTTTCAAACAAGCTGGAGGCCTTTAGAAACTTCCAAGGGGGGAGGTTGGGCGCAGTGGCTCATGCCTGTAATTCTAGCACTTTGGGAGGCCGAGGCGGGTGGATTGCCTGAGCTCAGGAGTTCAAGACCAGCCTGGGCAACACAGTGAAACCCCGTCTGTACTAAAATACAAAAAATTAGCCAGGCATGGCAGCATGCACCTGTGATCCCAGCTACTCAGGAGGTTGAGGCAGGAGAATTGCTTGAACCTGGGAGGCAGAGGTTGCAGTGAGCCAAGATTGTGCCACTGCACTCCAGCCTGGGTGACAGAGCGAGACTCTGTCTCCGAAAAGAAAAAAAAAAAAGAAAAAAGAAAAGAAACTTCCGGCAGGGAGAGGGGGAAGCAAAAGTTAATTTGTTAAAAGGAATCAAAGGTTATAAAAAGAATTCACAGAAAGGGAAATCTAAATGACTAACAAGTTCATGAGGAGGTTGTCAGCCTCGCTAGTTATAAGAGAAATGAAAATTAAAACAGTGAGAGACTCCTTTACACTCATGAGATTGGCAAAAATTACCAAGTCAGATAATATCAAGCCCTAACAAGGAAGGCAGGTGGGTAAAAGAAACCCTCAGGAGCTGCTGGTGGAAGTAAACACCCAGGCAGACAAGTGATGAGCAACCTGAAAGTTATTCTTGAAAATCAATATATAAATTCAGTGTGCACGGACCATGTGAACAAGAGTGCCATGCCTGCTGAGCTCACCCCATGGATATTGGCCCAGACCCAAGGATACCACTGCTGAAGGCACAGCCCTAGGTTAGTGTCCCATGCAGATGCCAGCTTGTCAGGCACGCACTCCAGGCAACACCCTTCCCAAAGAGCAGACACTCTTCAGCAAAAGGTGGAAAACAGGCCCCAGTGCAGGCTCTCACACCCAGCCCAGCTCCAGTCCTCAGTCTCAGAGCCTGCCCACTGTCCAGCGGCTGCCTCTGGCCTGATGGGGGCTTTGGATCAGGGTTCTGATCTTGGAGAAGTCAGGACATCCACTCCCTCTCCAAGCTCCAGCCTGATATTCCGAAGCCTTCCATTTATTTCACTGCCTGTATTAGTGTTCTACTGTTGCATTAAAAATTACCACAAACTTAGCAGTTTAAAACAACACATACTTATTTCTTTCTTTTTCTTTTTTTTTTTTTTTTGAGAGTCTTGCTCTGTCACCCAGGCTGGAGTGCAGTGGTGTGATCTCGGGCTCACTGCAACCTCTGCCTCCTGGGTTCAAGCAATTCTTCTGCCTCAGCCCCCCAAGTAGCTGGGATTACAGGCGTGCACCACCACGCCTGGCTAATTTTTGTATTTTTGGTAGAGATGGGGTTTTGCAATGTTGCCCAGGCTGGTATAAAAATACTGCAAACCTCAGGTGATCTGCTCACCTGGACCTCCCAAAGTGCTGGGATTACAGGTGTGAGCCACCACACCCAGCCAACACACCTTTATTAACTCACAGTTTCTGTGGTTGAGTCGTCTGAGCACAGCCTACCTGGATCCTCTGCTCAGGGTCTCACAAGACTGTAATGAAGGTGTCAACTTGGCTGTGATCTCATCTGGAGGCTCAAGTGGGGAAGAATCTGTTTCCACCTATGCACTTCCTTGCAGCTGTGTGATGGGGACCCTAGCTTTTCTGCTGCTGGTCGTAGGCCACCTTCAGGTTCTAAAGGCTGCCTCTGGCCTTTATCAAGTGGGCTTTCATGAGTTAGCTGCTTACTCCATCAAGCCTGCAGGGAGAGGCACTCTACTCTGGACGAGCCCAGTCCCTGTTACAAGGGTTTTCACCTGATTGAGCCAGGCCTGCACAAAATAGTCTGTTTTTATTAACTGAAAGTCAACTGATTTGGGGCCTCAATTACATTTGCAAAATCCCTTCACCTTTGCCAGATTCTGTTGGTTAGAAATAAGTCACTGGTGCCCCCATACCAAGGGGAGGATTTATATAGGGTGTGGCCACCACACTGTTGGCTGCCTTCCTGGAAGTGAAGGCTCCCGTTCCGCTGAAAAGAAACTGAAGCCCCAGGCAGTGTAGAACAGCCTTGAGACACAGCCTTCTGTGTTCAGAGCCTCTGGAAGCTCAGCACAGCCTTCCAGGGCTCAGAGCCTCTGGAAGGAGGACTGACATGGATGGAGCGGTGGACTGGTCTACAGGAGGTGTGCAGGGGGTGGCTGAGAGAGATTGGTAGGGAAGAGATGTCCTCGGGGGAGGGTAGGCCTCTCAGGCAGCACAGATCAGTGAGGGAGGGGTGGGGGTAGCAGGCTCTGAGAGTGCCCTGCAGATGTCTGGTATGGGGAGAAAATCATTGAATTCCTCCATTTCCAGCTGAGAGGTCCCCAGAGACAGGGACCCCTCCCTCTCATGTCAGCCCATTACATCATGGTCCCTTTCTCTGCACCCTCATCGTTGGCATCAGGGGACCCCACCCACCCTCTTTCCACTCGGGTTTCACAGGCATCTAGGAGATCAGCTAAGGGGCAGCTGGAATGGCACTGTATGTCCCAACCGAGGGACAGTGGGAGGATTGTCATGGGGCAGACGTGACCTCAGCTCGCCGGACTCAGCTCATCCTGCTCCAGGGAAGGACAGTGTCACAGAGGAACAAACACCCACTGTACTGGGTCTCCTCTTCCCTGAGGGGTTCAGACCCAGGCAGGGACCCTCTTGGCAGGGTCAGAGCCTTCAGTGCCTACAAGCCTGCCTGCTCCAGCCAGGCCAAGAGGAGCCCCAACCCTGTGCCACTTACCAGGCCCTGGGCCTGACTGCATACCCTCCTCACACCCTGGGCCTACCTGCTACTCAGCCTAACCTGAGAGCCCAAGCCCACCATCCACCCAGAACCAAGACCCTCAGCCACCCCCAGCCTCTGCTCAGGTCCTGAGCAAGGAGGGGTGCTGCAGCAGGCATGTGCCATGCACTGTGGTCCCTCACTTCTGAACAACCCCTCTGAGCTGTCCTGAGCTGGGTTTCTCAGGCCCCCAGCCTGGGCACAGGTTGTCCCATTGCACTTAACCAGTTTTGGCTAACTCACATAGAAAAGGATTGTAATGAAAGGATATGGGGTGGCTTACTGGGTTATCGGGAAGGCTGGAGAGCCAGGCAGGAACTAGGGAGGGGTGCAGCTGGATCTCACCACGGGGGCGGTGTACCTGGACCTGCCACCCCTGGAGAGGCGCTGCTGGATTCTTGAGTTCTTGCAGCCCCACCAATTCTCACTGCCTCTCCCTAAAGCCTGGCACCACTCCATTCAGATTCAAAGTCCAGAGAGAAGGCACCAGTGGGTCAAGCCCATGTCTTATCACTGTGGCCAAGAAGTGGGAAGGAGGCACCAGCCCACATCATCTCTCATGGTGGGAGGACGTGGGCTCTGCTCCGTCTCTGTGAGTCCCCCAGTAGAGGAAGGGTATTCAGATGTTGGGCCTCCGTGTGGCCCCCAAACCCCAGAGGAGCCTCTCATCATGACACCTGGGGCGCAGTCCTGCCAGTGCTCAGTGGACCATGCTGTCAGGGTCATGGTCTCCCTGACTGTCTGAGATAACCCAGAAGGCAGGTCACTCCTGGGACCTGGCCAGCACAGCACCTGCGCACTGTCAAATATATGGAGATGGCATTTCCTATCTGTGTCCCATGGCTCCGGGTTTCTGAATGTCACTATATTTGGTGCCAGGCTCACAGACTCGGCCACAATTAGTGTTTTAACCCTCCAGCAACAGGGCCACCCTCAGAGCCATTAGATGTGGGATTTCCTCTGTGATTGTAAGAGTTCCTTATTAAATTGTTTGTGGCACTGAGTGGGGACACAGGGCTGTGTCCCCAGAGACTTCCTGGCCTAGGCTGGGCCAGGTGGGGTGTAGATAACGTGGAGCTGCACCTTTCCTGGTGCTGCTTCTAGAAAGCAGCCAGTGTCCCAGAGGCTGTGCTGGGGAGGCCAGTAGGCCAGGGCACCATAGCCCAGCCATGCTGGCAGGAGAGAGATGTTCTCTTCACCCTAGATCTAGAGGCGTCTCTTCCTCCCACTGCTCAGGGAATGGGCCGGGGAAGGACTGGGGTGTGCTGGTCCCTGTCACAGTTCTGCTCCAGCCTCCTGCCCTTGCTGACTCAGCCTGCTCCAGCTGTCTGAGCACTCAACCTGCACATGGAATGGGGGCCATGGTGCACCCCTTCTGCCCATGCACCACCATCCCCCCGACTGCATAAAGCTCTGCGGGTCAGCAGAGGAGGAGCGGAACCAAGAGGTGGCAGTGGCAAGACGTGGTTTCTGCTGGAGCCGGTCCTGACCCCTGACTCTCCTTGAGAGATGCAGAGGCTGATCCAGGGCTTCTTGGCTTGGCCTGCTAACTGCTCACCTTAGGAATTTGCCCCCCAAGTGACGGGATCCGATTGCACATTCCTGAAGCTTGAGTCATTCCTGGGTCCTGCTCAGGCTCAGGAATGTGTTTATGCTTATGGGGCTGGAGGGACACACATACCACGTGTCTGCTCACTCGGGATTTGGAAGGGATGAGGGCTCTTCTCAAGGATAAGAGGGATGAGGTGGTGACCTCTTTGGAGTCGCTGAGATGCTGCAGTATGTGGGCCACAAAGGAGCAAATGAAGGGAGGGCCAGACTCAGGCTGGAACCAAAGCCTTTGGCTTGTGTAGAGTTGGCTTTAACTTGCTCCCAAGGGGCAGAAAATAGAGAGGGGCAGTCCAAGCAGGACCCCCCCTGCAGTGACCTTGCGAAAGGCACTTGCTCCCTCATCACCTCCTCCCACCAAGGGCAACCTCCAAAAGGGCACAGCTTGGTGAGGCTGTGGCTGCCACCTCAGAGCCGTGGCTGTGGAGCTCAGCTCCTCCTTCCACTCTGTCCAGATCTCTCTGTTGACAAGTTGATGGTTCTCATCTAGGTTCAATGTGGGCCTCTGCAGCTGTGGAGAGAGTTCACAGGCATGGCTCACATCTCTGAGGGTTTATTCAGAGCTCAGTGCTATGCCACCATTTGCCTGGGACAATCCCGGGTTACCAGTACGATAATCAACAGTGCCTCTTTTTACTCTCGAGAGTTTCCTGGTCTGGAAGATAACTGTATATTTGCCTTAACTCTACAAGCGTAATTTAATCCCTACAATGCACTACAAGAAGAGCACTGCTAATAGCATCATTTTCTGATGAAGAAACAGAGGTTCAGAGAAGATAAGTAACTTGCCCAAGGTCACACGATTAGCAAATGGCAGACCCGGAAACATAGGAACTCAGCATTTGACTTCAAAGCCTCTTTGCTTTGCCACAACATCAGATTTCCTGTTCTAAAATCCATTGCTTGATGCTTTGAAGGACCGAGAAGCTGATATCTCCGAATACTAGTAAAATAACCATTAACGTCCTGCAGTGATCCCAGCTCTCCTCACAGCCCCACGCTTGGCCATTTAGCCTCATTCCTTTCCCAAGTGACAGAGTACACAATACCGTTCGCTTGCAGCAGCAGCCCCATCATGGGATGAATACACACCATCGTGCCTACTGTGTGTCAGGCATGGCACCTACTGTGTGCCAGACATGGCACATGTCGTCTGACCCTGACACAACCCTGTATAGTGGTGTTGCTCCTCCTTTCATGGAAAGGAGACCCCTAGAAGTCACACAGCTGGGAGGAGGCAGGGCTGGGGCTAGAACTTGCAGATCCTGGCTTTGAGCCTAGTAAACACTCTGCAGTGCCATACACAGTGGCTACACCGCCAAGGCCCAGCCACAGGGTCCGAGCTTACATCTCATGGCGAGATGTAAGTGGCTAAACCCATGTGTGTGGACTCACAGGCTCTCAAGGCACCTCCTCCTCCAAGGAGCCTGCACCGTCCTGCCCTTTGAGGGGGTCTGAGGCCAGTTCTCAAAATGTCTTCACAATCCACACACATCACATTTAAGAGGCTTTTGGATAATGTTTTTATTTCTTTGGCGGGAAAGATCAGACATCTTTCAGAACAGAGCCCGGCCACCTTGAAGCTGGGGAAGGGGCTGTTTCTGAAGCCCAGGCCTTCCCCATCCAGTTTCTCTGCCCAGAGACCATCTCAGTGTGATAGCCTCTTCCCACTCCAACACACCGGCCTCTGGGGAGGAAGAAATAAAAGCAAGCGCATTCCAGATGTTCCCGGGAAAATGGTATTCGGGAAAAGGATGTTTGTTTAGAATTTACCAAAAATAGAGAGCCCCAAAAGAGGAAAAGGCAACCTCTTGACCCATTTAAACAGCCATTTCCCAGGAAGAACTTTCTACCAAACAATGTCACAAAAAGAAAAGCTAATAGCTTTGACAATATAATAATATAAAGCTTTGATACATTCAAAGCCTCCAAAAGCAAAAATTAAGCAACACGTATATGCAACAGATACCAAAATGACAACATACAGAGAGCTCATCAAATGACTTTTAAATAAATCCATCAAAACCTTGTTAGGAAAACAGGCAAAGAAAACAGATAATCAACCAAGAAAGTTTTAAATGGCTTAATAAGTACGAACATATGCATTTCATTAATAATCATATAAATTATAATTTTGAAATACCATTATTTCCCTTTCAGATAATGAGACTGGCTTTGTTGGTGTTACCATAAGCTGGTGTAGACCATAACACCAGCCCTCTCAAACCTGGGCTGAGGCTGGCATATAAGCCAGAGGCAACTCTTTTGGAAACATTTTGGTAACACATATCAAGGCTATTTTACTACAAAATGTAAATGTCTTGAAGTTTTCTCTGAGGAAACATTGAGAAATTCAGACCAAAAAATTATGTACAAAGATGATTGATAAAGGGGGTATTGAATAGTAAAACATGGAAGCCCAGATATTCTACAATAGGTGAATAAATGCATTATGATATGTCTGTATGATCATAGGACACAGTCATTTAAAATGGTCTTTTTGAAGAGAGTTTATGCAAAGGAAAAGAAACAAAAGTGAAAAAAGTAGTCCGCGGCCGGGCGTGGTGGCTCACACCTGTAATCCCAGCACTTTGGGAGGCCGAGGCAGGTGGATCATGAGGTCAGGAGATCGAGACCATCCTGGGTAACACGGTGAAACCCTGTCTCTACTAAAAATACAAAAAATTAGCTGGGTGTGGTGGCGGGTGCCTGTAGTCCCAGCTACTCGAGAGGCTGAGGCAGGAGAATGGTGTGAACCCAGGAGGCGGAGCTTGCAGTGAGCGGAGATCTCCCACTGCACTCCAATCTGGGCAACAGAGCAAGACTCTGTCTCAAAAAACGAAAAAAAAAAAAAAAAAGGAGGCTGCAAAGAGTACGAGCCCAGTCTTAGAAAGCATGTGTAGATGAATGAATGACATGGCCACATAGAAACATAATGGCCATCAACCACACCCATCTGTGGCAGGGAGAGCAAGACCCTGACACCATCCCCTGCTCTCCTGAGGATGGTAGGGATACCACGAGCCCATTTAATGTTTCAGAGGGTAGAGGTGAGGCTGGGAACCTGGGAGGAGCCTGGCAAAAGGTTGACGGGGAGAGCGCAGGAGAACAGGATGTTTGGGTTCACCAATGACAGTGGCCATGGTCCCATGGTAGGTCAGTAGCCCAGAAAGTATCAGAGACCATGGATTAAGAATCAGACCACTGTGCACTTGGGAGGCTGAGGCAGGAGAATGGCGTGAACCCGGGAGGCGGAGCTTGGACCCAGGAGCCGGAGCTTGCAATGGGCCAAGATCGCGCCACTGCACTCCAGCCTGGGCAACAGAGCAAGACTCTGTCTCAAAAAAAAAAAGAGGAAAAATAGAATCAGACAACTGTGAGGGGTGCAGTCCAAGTGGCCAGGAGCTGTTGGGAGCCTGACCACCGAGCCCAGTGCCTTGGAGGGGATGTCATGCGTGGGCAGCTCCATTCTGGGAAAGAAAGCTTCTCCCTGCCTGAATGTCCAGGCCTCTTCCACCAACCATCTGGCGGTTCCACAGTCTCCTCCACCCAGGACATGGGACACCTTGGGGTGGGGATAGGAGGCACTCTCATTCAGTCCTCGGGGACCAGCCTGTGAACACTAGGGCACCCCAAGCTGGTCACCAAGGGAAGTGGACCTGTCTCTCCAAGATGTTTAAAAAAAAAAAAAAAAAAAGGACCAAAATATAGTTTACAATAGGCGACAGGATTAAAAGTGATGTTAATTGTCTATGCTTTTCTATATTTTCTTAATTGTCTATATCAAGCATGTATTACTTCTATAATTGGAACAAACAATAAGGGCTACTTTTGAAATAATATACATGCTTTTATCTCATACCAAGAAACAGTGTCTTCTGAATTATTCCAAGCCAATTTTTTTTTTTTAATATGGAGTCTTGCTCTGTCGTTTAGGCTGGATTGCAGTGGCACCATGTCAGCTCACTGCAACCTTCGCCTCCTGGGTTCAAGCGATTCTCCCATCTCAGCCTCTGCAGTAGCTGGATTACAGGCGCCTGCCACCACGTCCGGCTATTTTTTTTTGTATTTTTAGTAGAGATGGGGTTTCACCACATTGGCCAGGCTGGTCTCGAATTCCTGACCTGAAGTCCTGCCTCGGCCTCCCAAAGCCGATGTTTTTGGGATTACACGGGTGAGCCACCACACCCGGCCTTCCAAGCTGATTTTTCTGCTGGCAGCTCACAAGGCCCCAGGGTTCCAGCTCCCTCCTTGGAGCTCACGTCAGCCCACGTGGCAGCTTGCAGCTCCTCTGCCCTCCTCTCTGGCCTGTCAGTACCATCTCAAAAAGCAAGCTCTCTAAAGCCATGTGAGGCGAAGGCACAGGACATCTCTACTCAGAGGGCTTGCTTAAGGTCCCCCTAACCTCACAAAGGCCTGTCCCCAAGGTCACAGGCTGAGGCAGGCTCAGCATTCTGAGAGCCTGACTTCCCCAGGGGGAGGGCTGCCAGGTGGAGGAAGTCCAGGGTGTTCGTGCTTGTCTCATGATCTCCAGAGGGGACCAGATGCTGACCACTGAAGCGGCAGGGCTAGGCCCAAAGTCACCACTAAACCAGCACCTGTCTCTCCATCTCTTCCATCCGGGCATCAAACTCTCTCCTTTCTGCTCCCTCTTCAGCCTTAGCCTTGCCATGGGGGCCACAGAATGGACCACTAGCCCTGCTTTGCATGGATGGGTACATAGATTTGTCAGCAATGAGTACATCCGCAGTCTGAACCTTCACTTCTCAGGACAGCCCATCCCAAGTTCAGCCACTCCTTGTGGTCACTACCAGGGCCTTCACCGTCCAACACATCCTCATCTGAGCGCCCTGCAGGGTGCCAATGTCTCTCTGAAACTGTGCTGTTAGGGGGCTCTGACATGGGCAAGACCTCCAACCTCCCGCACTCTTGACACTAAACCTCTATGGAACATGACCTAGAAGCCAAGCTTTCGTGGGGCTCCTCACATGTTTCCTGTCAATGAGCTCTGCTCCCCTGCATGCTGGGTAGGCACTGCTACAGGCTGCTGGTGAAGAGATCAGGCCTGGCATCGGTTGACTCTGAAAATCGACTGAGGAACGAGATCCCCATAAGCGGCAGCTAGTCGCTAAGGCTGGACAGCTTCCAAGGGTGAGGATAGCCTGTGTTAGCTCTAAGGTCTCTTGCAGATCTGAAAACACCAAGTGCTAGGGTGATAAGCACGCCCAACCCTGAGATTCAGAGGATAGAGAATTCTAAGTGGCTCAAATCCTAAGGTAGTGAGGCATGGACCGGACCATGCCCTTCCTGAACAGGGCTGCTTCCAGAACTGGAGGACTTGCAGCTGTGGGACCCAGACTCCTCACAGCCGGGGGAGGGGGACTCCTCACAGCTGGGGGAGGGGGACTCCTCACAGCTGGAAGGGGTGGAGGGCAGGATTTTGGGGGAATTGGGGTGGAAGCAGTTGAGGGTTTCCTGCCTCACATGAAGAGAGAGATGACTGAGACTCCTGGGGGTCCTGGATTCCCCTGTAGCTCCCCCTGGACCAATGGGTCCCAGCAGCTCTCAGTTCATTGCTGTGTCCAGGAGTCTGGTGAAGAGTTAATGCTCAATTAACATCTGGAGATGAATGAATGAAGGAGGGTAGCACGTCAGAGACCACCCAGGTCTCAGCAGCTCTCAGGCTGCCCGTGCTGGAGTCACCCCGCCCTCCAGGCAGGCAGATGGGGCTGCTGAGGTAGAGGCTGGAGGCATTTGGCCCTGATTTTCCTGTCTGAGTGGTTTGCACCCCCAGGCTCTGTGTGTGTTCTTTGGTGCAGTTGTGGCCCCAGACTTGAGACTAATCCTCATTCCCCATATCTTCCTCACTTCTGAGTCAGCTGTGAGCTCCACCTCTACCCAGCCTTCCAGGGTCTCAGGAGAGACCAGTGGTGTGTGAGGGGCATCCTCTGTTTGCTCTTTGCTGAGGCTGGAGCCACCTTCTATCACACACTGTCATAGCTTCTCAGGGCTGTCCTTCTCTGTAGAAGGACAATGGGACCCGATGCCTGTGGGTCCTGCCTCACCCCCTCATCCTGGAACAGCCACCCGGCCTCGCTCCCCTTGGTGATCTCTTGTTCCAGTTGTTGCTCTGTCAACTTCATCAGGTCATGTCCCCATACTCTACCTCTTCCTCATGGCCTGGCCTGGCCCATCTGACAGGTTCTCTCACAGGCAGAACTGGACGTGTGGCTGGGCCAGGCTGGACAGCTGGGCCCCTGTGAATTTCCACAAATCCAGAGTCAAGCTGGTGTGGATCCAGTGAGAACTTATCAAACACCTGGGCGCCTGAGCTAGGCTAGACACCCAAGGATGCCAACTTTGGCAATCCTTATTGGGACCCTGGAAAGTGCAATTTATTGTCTCTCCTTGGCATTAAACTGATGCTCAAAGAGATGGACCTCCTGGACCAAGGACAAAGAGCACAATCTGGACTCTACACAGACTTGTTTAGGTGCAAAGATTCCTACTCAATAAAGGGAAGGGAATCCAGGAAACCGCATCTCCCTACTTCCCAGCCCAGCGTTTGTCCATCAGGCTGCCCAGGTCCCCATGCTGCTGCAGGAGCCCTGATGATGAGTACTGCAGAGCCCATGGGAGGAATGCCAGCCTCACGCCAGGATAGCCGGGCAGGCTGGTCACGTTGGGAGGCCTGGAGCCAGCCAGCCAGGCCCTGATAGCTTACAGCTGCTCCAAATGCAGGAGGTGGAATCAGAGCCCACCCCAGGCACTGGAGAGGGACGCCTCCATCTGTGCCTGTGTTCCTGGGGTGCCGCCAGCCCTTTCCTCCATGGGAGCTGCCAAGGAAAGAGCCCTTTTGTCATCTTCCCAGGCAAGAACAGCCATCCCGTGGCACTCACTCCCTGCACACTCCAAGGCCTCTCTCCTGCTTCATGGAAACGGGATTGAGTCTTGCTTGAAGCTGTGCACCACCAGACCACAAAAAGCCTCAAATATGGGTGTGGCCACCAGCCCCAGAGAGCCACAAGCACTCGGATTCTGGGAGCCCCGAGACTTGGAAGTTGCCCGTGGTACCAGGGCCAGGTGTTTATTGTCAGCGTTCTGGCCGGCCACACATGTTGCTGACACTTTCTGTGCCTTTGGAGCTCTGGATGACCACTGTGTGTGTTGGTTTTGAGACAGGGTCTTGCTCTGTCACCCAGGCTGGAGCACAGTGGCGTGATCTCGGCTCACTGCAACCTCTGCCACCTGTGTTCAAGTGATTCTCATGCCTCAGCCTCCCAAAAATGCAGACATGTGCCACCATGCCCAGTTAATTTTTGTATTTTTAGTAGAGACGTGGTTTCATCATGTTGGTCAGGCCGGACTTGAATTCCTGGCCTCAAGCAATCTGCCCACCTCCGCCTCCCAAAGTGCTGGGATTACAGGCCTGAGTCACTGCACCTGGCCCTGTGTAATCCTTCTGAGAGTTTCTGAGCAGCGAACACCCCAGGTTGGCTGCATGGGGGAGGCTGTAAAATCTGACAGCAGCTAGTGGGTCCTAGGCAGACAGTTCAACATCATGTCCCATGGATGGTCCAAGGACAGAACAGCCCCAGCATTGAGGCCAGAAAGCTGGCCCTGGAGGAAGTTGGTTCCTATCCTGTGCCTCTAGGCTGGGGTGAAGGTTTCCAGGAGGACACCTCCCTTGGTCACACTGTTCTCCCAAGCACCCCTCTTGCATACGTGCCCAGATCCGCAACCCCCAGAGGGCTACAAAAATTAGCCGGGTGTGGTGACACATGTCTGTAATCCCAGCTTTTTGGGAGGGTGAGGCACTAGAATCGCTTGAACCTGGGAGGCAGAGGCTGCATCACAAAATCCATCACAACCCCTGGGTTTCCTCAAGGGATTCTCCGTCTGGCCATCCACCTCCCCTGCCCCGCCCGGCCCATTCCGACTTCCCCTTTCGGACTTGTCCCTCTCTTCTGACCTCCTCCATCCATCGCTCTTCTAGCCGTCACTCACCTGCATCACCGCAGTGACTCCCTGGCTGCTCTGTCCCTGCGCAGCTCAGACTTCCCTACACAGCCAGGAGTAAGCCCAGGACAGCATGTCCCTCCTCCACTCAAGAGCTTCCAAGGGCTCCGCATCAGGATCAGTTTCCCAGGGCAGTTATAGCAAATGACCACAAACTGGGTGGCTTGAAAAGTCTCCTCTCACAGCCCTGGAGACCAGAAGTCTGAAGTCGAGGTGTCAGCAGGACCCCGCTCCCTAGGAGGGTCCTTCTTTGCCTCTTCCCGTTCCTGGCGTTCCCCTGCTGGTGGCAGCACCACGCCGATCCCTGCCTCAGCCTTCACGTGGCCTTCTCTTCTCCGCTGTGTGTCTCTTCCAGAAACACCTGTGATTGGATTTAAGGCCCACCTGGATAACACAGGATTATCTCATCTTGAGATCCTTAATTTAATTTCATCTGCAGATTCCTTTTCCAAATAAGGTCACATTCACACATTCCAGGGGTTAGGATGTGAACATGGCTTTTTTGGGAGGAATAATTCAACCCGATATTACCTCCCTAAGGAAAATCCCAAGTCATTACTCTGTGCTTCGAGGCCTTTCAGGATCTGGCCTCATCCCTGACCTCCGACCTCCCGCTGTCTATCCCACCACCCCTGACCTCCAGCCCTGTTCTCCCCCGCCCCCCGTCTCCCTAGCACACCATGTTCCTGCTTTGGGGCCTTGGCAGGTGCTGGCTTTTCCTCCAAGGTCCACATGCTTCCTCCATCACTGTCGTCAGGTTTAGCGATTGTTTTGTATGACTAGGCCCACCCTGGCCACGTTGTCTAAACTTGCAACCTTCCTGGAACACTCCCTCTTCCTCACCTGCCTTCTCTCTTCCCTAGCACTCGTCACCATCACACACGCCAGCCTTCTCATTTATGTGGTTCTTTGTCTCCCCTCCCGTAGGCCGCAGGCTTGTTTTGTCAGTTTTGTTCACTGCTGTGTCCCAGCGGCTAGAACAACGCTTGACACTAGTCGGCCTTGGCTGAATGAATGAGTGAATGAATGAGCAAGAGTTTGCTCAGGCTGAACTCTGAGCTGCCGGAAGCCTTTGTAGACACCCCCAGAACATGCTGGACCCACCTCTGAGCTCCTGGTGTACTTCGATTCTCACGAGGCCCCCACACTTCAGCCTCTGGTGATCCTCTTTTCGATCCTGACATGTTGGCTCAGCAAACAGTCCCTGAGCCCACATCATGAGTCACCAGAGGCCCTTGACCCTTCCTCCCACATCCTTCCCCACTGCGCCCGCTCTCACCCTGGTCACATTTAGCCAAGTGTGTGCAGGGAACTGTGTATGAAGGTCAGGCCTGCCCTGCCGCCCCTGCTGGTCCCTGGAGCCGCCGGGGGGATGGCAGAGTGGGTCCTTTTGATGCACTCAAGCCTGGGATCTGGGCCCCCAGGGCAGGCATTGAGGGAATGTACAAGAGTTGCCCCAGGGCCTGCAACACTAACTGTGAGGAGTTCCCCAAAACTTCCCTGATTCCACAGCCTCCATTTCAGAAGAGGGACATGGCCTTCTTGCCATGTCTCTGCTGCCAGTGGGCTCTGTGACTGGCACCATTTCCCTCCTGTTGCTGGTCCCAGTTTTGTCATCTCAAATCTGGGCATTGATCCCCTTGGGGATGGCTACAATAGGTTGCATCGTACACATTCCAACTCAGATGGCTCTGGCTGTGGCACTGGGTTGAGAAGAATTCTGAGGTTCAATCCAGGCTTAACAGGAAACAAGGGTGGTGATCCATTAGTGACATCTGCCATGGGTGTAGGGGAGAGTGGGGGCCCAGGTGTGCTAAGGCTGGGTTAGATGCTTTGTGACTGGGCTTTGGGCAATATGTCCACGTGAGTCTATGGACACCTGATGATAGAGAGAAGATCCTGGAGGAGGTGAATGAGTCTGAAATGAGTGGCTGACGGCATCACAAATCCTTTTTGAATTTACTTTGGTGCATCTGAGGCAGCTGGTATGGCCTTCCTGCTGGGAAGGCATCAATGACCCAATGGAGAGATGGCTCCTTCCCTACGCTGGGGTTGAAGTCACAGGGCAGTTAGGCGAGGACCCTGCTCTGTGTTTTGTCTCTCAGCTGGCCATAGTGCTTGGTGGCAGAGACTGTCCTCTGGCTCAGGATTTGCAGCAACAAGGCCAGCCTCTAGCTGGGCCTAGCCAAGTGCCCTCTGAGACTCGCTGGAAGTGAGGTCCCCTGTCTCAATCCATTCAGGCTGCTACAACAAAATACCACGGATGGGGTGGCTTAGAAATGGCAGACACGTATTTCTCACAGTTCTGGAGGCTGAAAGTCCCAGATCAAGGTGTCAGCAGCTCCAGTGTCTGGGAGGGCTGGCTCTCTGCTTCCTGGATGCGGCTGTCTTGCTTCATCTTCATGTGATGGAAGGGGCTGGGGGTTTTCCTCAGGCCTCCTTTATAAGGGCATGAATCCCAATCAGCAGGGCTCTGCCCCATGCCCCAGTCTGTTCCAAAGACCCCACTCCCATACCCTCACCTTGCTGGTGAGGATGTCAACATACACGTTGTTGGGAGTACAAAAACACTCAGACCATAGCATCTTCTCGGGATAGACACAGAGTCTGGCACGCCACTTACCTGAACAAGGGAGACATTCTTGTAGCCAGCACAGCTGGATCAGGGAGTGAGAGCCTCGGCAGCCTTGGGAGAAGGTGCCCTAATGTGACATGGGCCTCAGTTTCCCAGCTGTGGGCGGAGATCACAGCAGCTGTCTCCTTTTCAGGCTGGACAGATGGCTGCAACCTGCAGAAATGCCATGGCCCTGGGACAGAGCTGTGTCTACCCTGGGGCAGAGCTGTGTCTACCCACAGGAAGGAGGATCCTTTTCTAATCCACACAAAGGTGCCCTGGGGATCCAGGTCATGCATACAAAACTCCTCACCAGGCACTCACCAGGAGCAGAACGCTATTATCGCTATTATCGTCATCCTCACAGTGACTCCTGCTCTAACAGAGGCACATAGGCACAGAAAGAGGGAGACGTTTCCCTGAGGCAGCAGGAGGGCTTCCTGGAGGAGGGAGGGTTTGGGCTGAGCCTTGCCCATCCTGTAGCAACCGATGATTCTGGCCACAGCCCATGCCTGCCTGTCTGACTCCCCACAAAGGGATTGCAGCCTGCTGTGTGCTGCAGCCCTTCCTCGACATGGCTGGTTTCTTCCCTAGGTCTATATTTGGTTCCTGCTGACTCTTCTGTGACATAAATGCAAATGAGACCACAGACAACTAGCCTCAAAGCCAAGGAAGCTACTGGCTGGAGTTGTCTCCACAGTCCCCTGCTGGGCAGGGAAGTGGGCAGAGGTGATGGTCACGTCCATCTGTCATGGCCCATCAGGGGAGGAGGCCTCTTGGGGCCACTGACACCTCCAAGTGGCCCAAAAAAGATCATAGCCAGGAGGCAGAGCCTTAGACTAACCAACAAGAGCTTCCCGCATGGCTGATGACAGTTTCCCAGGTTCTTTCTTAATCACTGGGACCTTAGTTCAAAGGTGATCCTATGTGGAGTCCTGGAATATAAAGCAGAGTGGTCCAGGGCTTACCTCCTGCCCTGAGGCCTTTTCACCAAACCTAGGGCTCCTTAGGGCACAGTAGCTTGAAAACCACTGACCCACAGGATGTGACTCAAACTTCTAAAGCTCTCACAACTCTCCCCTCCTTCTCCGTGACACTGCTCCAATCCCACCTCTGGGTGTACCAGATACCTCCTGCTCCTGCATTGGCCCTTTAGTGTTTTGATACTAGCTGCTTTGTCAAAACTCCTTCAAGATCCCCGCTAAGATACTGCCTCCTCCAGGAAGCTTATTGCTATGATCTGAATATTTATGTTCCTCCAAGATTCTATTCATCTGCTCAAACCTAAACCCCCAAGGCTCTGGTATTAGGAGGTGAGGCCTTAGAGCAGGGATTAGGTCATGAGGGTGAAGCTGTCATGAATAGGATTAGTGACCTTATAAAAGAGGCTCCAGGGAGCTGCCTTGCCACTTTCACCGTGTGAGGACATGGCGAGAAGATAGCCGTCTGTGAACCAGACAGCAGGCCCTCACCAGACACCAAATCAACTGATGCCTTGACCTGGAACTTCTCAGCCTCCAGAACTGCCAGCTACACATTTCTGTAGTTTATAATCACCCATTCTATGACAGTTTTCATAGCAGCCTGAAAGGACTAAGAGAATTACTTTGACCTCTTCCCCCCACCCACCTACATGGGCAGTGGTCCCTTCTTCCCCTTTCTGTGCTGTACTCTGTCCTCCTCCCCATCACAGCCTTCCTTCTGCTGTGTCTGAAGCACCCGTTTCCCTGTTTGTCCCACACACAAGTCTCAGCTCCTTCAGGGCCTGGTGGTGTTCCTCCTCTGCGTTTCCTGGGCTGGACCCTCATAGGTGCCCCATCAGAACCGCTCATTGCAGACCCAAGGCAGCCAGTAGGTGCCATGGCTCCCTGGACTCCGTGGGTGTGATTTGGGCAACTTGAATGTGTTTAGGATCCAGCCATGGCTCCCACTGAGGCCACATAAAAGGGCTGAGTTGGAGTCATCCCTTAAAAGGGAGGCCCAGGGAAGACACAGGCCGCCACCCCAGGGCCCCAGGGTCCCCTCCGTGTTTATGACATGGCCTCAGAACATGGAGTTTACAGGCCACGAGCAGCATGAGGCCCTTGGACACAGTCCTGGCCATCCCCTCATTGACCCTCTCCCTGAGCCCAGCAGGAAGCAGGCCTCTGTTCCAGGACTTTGGGGCAAAAGGTCACTTCCTGGACCAGGGTAACTACGGCAACACCATTCCCCTGACAACCTCGGACTAGTAAAGTGTCCTCATAGCTCTGATTTTGTCTAAATTTATCATTTCAGGCTAAGGAAGGTCTTGTACTGGTTTTAGAGCCCTGGATGGAGCTCCAGACGACCTGGGCCTTCCTTGTTCTACCATCGACTTGCTGGGAGTTTCAGCAAGCCTTCACCTTCCGCGTTGGCGTTCTCAGCTCTAAGAAAAGGAAGTTGATTTCCATGAGAGGTGATCAAACTGTGCTGTAGAAACCTCAGCGATTCCACAGAACATTAGAGTACCTCTGCGAAGCAGAATTCTCCACGTGGAGAAACCTCCCCTCTCACTGATTTTATATGCCATGCATGTCAAAGCTCTGGGGAAGATTTTTTTGCTTGAGGAAAAAAAAAAAGATTTTTGCTGATTAAAGAAAAACAACCCCGAAAAGTGCTGACTATGATATCTGTGCATTTATTGTGGAAATCTAGACAGTTTGCACTGAAATCAGAGATGTTTCTCATAGAATGGGACTAGGAGGATTCAAGGAAAGAAGACCTGCTTCCTGTTTCCCAGCCCGTAAACCCTTGCTGTTGTTTTCATGATTCTTATGATCCTTCCTGGGTTGTGATGAGAGGCTGGCAGGGGAGCCAGCTGCCTTCTGCCTCAGTGCCTAGAGCCAGGCTCAGCCCTGGTGAGGAGGGACAATCCTGGCTGGGTAGGTCAGGCAGCTAAAAGTCAGGGGTCAGGTCCCCTCCTTCAGCGGCCCCTAACCTTCTTGGCACCAGGGAAGACAAAAATCGGAAGACAATTTTTCCACAAACTGGAGATGGAGGGATGGTTTCGGGATGATTCAGGCATTTCTGGTGCACTTTATTTCTATTATTATTACGTTGTAATATATCATGAAATAATGATCTAACTCACCATAATGTAGACTCAGTGGGAGCCTGAGCTTGTTTGCCTGAAACTAGATGGTCCCACCTTCAGGGGATGAGAAACAGTGACAGATCGTCAGGCATTAGATTCTCATAAGGAGCTCACAACCAAGATCTCCTGCATGAGCAAGGGCTCGAATACACAATGGGGCTCGCGCTCCTGTGAGATTCTAATGCTGCCGCTGATCTGACAGGAGGCGAAGCTCAGGCAGTAGTGCCAGCAATGGGGAGTGACTGTAAATACACATGAAGCTTTGCTGGCCTGCTGCTCACCTTCTGCTATGCAGCCCAGTTCCTAACAGGCCAGGGAGTGGTACTGGTCCGTGGCCCACGGGTGGGGACCCCCCACTTGGTATGCCAGGAAAGCCTCTTTCCTCCCCATGACTTGGGGTCAATGTGAGAATTTCTATCATGTGAGATTTACTTCTTTGAATATATAATTGTGCTCTTTATATTCTTCTTGTAAACGTCCCCCTTTCGTCTCCAGGGAGTACTGAGATGGTCAGCTTCTCCCTGGCAAGGGGCAAGCACAGGAGCCCACAACCTCAGCACCACCCCTGGGGGCTTGTGGCCTGCTGGAGATACTGCTAAACCCTGGTGGATATGTGTCTATTCTTTTCAGACTCCCGGCAACCAATCGGGGCCAGTAACTGGTGCTGTTGGGATTCTGGAACAGGAACTGGGGCAAGAAGATGGAGGAGCTGTCCTGGCCCCAGGGTGAGTGAGGACACAGCAGTACCCACAAGTCCCACTCTTCCTCCCTCCCCCTCCCCTGGAGCAGGGAAGTACATCCCATGTTGGCAGTCTTGCCAGCCACAGGCTGCCAATGGATGCCCGCTGTCCCAGCAAGCTGCCTGGGATCATGCCCAGTTAGGGATGTGGCCTGTGTCACCCCAATTGTCCAGGCCACCCAAGGCAGGCAAATGAGCTTTAGGTATTTTAAAATCAGATTTGGATACACACCAAACCGGGATGCTATCTCTGGAGACAGGCTGGGATTGCAGACAGAGGTCAAAGGGGCTTTGACCCTTATCTGCCATGTTCCATTTTATTTTCAAGGAAAATGTATTCATGGACTTCTTGTATAATACACACACACACACTCTCTCTCTCTCTCTTTGTTTTTTTTTAAAGATCTGACTTTAAAAGCTTACAGTAAAAATAACAATTGTTTTACAAGAGACTCCAAACATGTTCTTCTTCAGAGGTGGGGAGGGACTGCCTGATTAGCACTGTGCCCTCGATATGCCGGCATCAGGTCCAGCTCCTCATGCCTCAGTTTCCCCATCTGTTCCCCAGGGAGACAGGCCTGATAATCTCCAAGGTTCTTCCAGCCCTGCCATCAAGTGACAAGAAACTCCACTCTGTGAAGTCACAGGCAGTCTGCCTGCCTTCGTTCCTCGGGAGCCTTAGTTACAGCAGTGAGAGCTGATTCCAGATGCGAGCCCTAAGGGGCCTGAGAGGCGAGCCCTTGGGGGCTCTTTGGCCAAATCAGCTAAGCTTCCTTCCTGGGGAGAGTAATGCAAGGCCTCAGAAAGCTTCAACAGCCCAGCCTCTGTGGCAGTCAGACCAAACGCTGGCCTTGTAGCCTGTCAGCCCCTTTACTTGCCACGCTTGCGAATGAACAACCATGATCTACGGGTGTCATTAAGACAGAGATGGTCTGGTTAGGAACACTGGCCCAGTGACCCTGCCCCTGGCACCAATCACTATGACAACAGCTCAATAGGGTCCCAAGGGCCTAAGAATCCTGCTTCTACTGAGGGCGAGGTTGGCTGAGGTCAGACAAAGAGGGATTAATAGAGCCCTGTTCTCGTTAAACCACAAAGCGCCATTATTACAAGTTGCAACGGCCCTAGCAGGGGATGTATCATGCTTTCAAGTCACAGAGAACCCAGCAAACCAAAGAGAATGGTTCCAGCATCAGCCACAAAGTCACCCTGGGATCCAGAATCAGAGAAGGAGCAGAAAAATCTGAAATAACGCAAATGTTCAACAGACGTTTGCATAACACACAGACTAGCCATAAAATAGCATGGATTGTGGACATTCAAATGACGATGCTGATTGTATTTTCTACATTAAAATCCTCATGATATGTGGAAACAAGTTCACAAAAACTGTAAATAAGCAACATTTTTGTTTAAAAACTCATATACATATGTATAGACAGTGAAAATATAGAAGAAAAATATTTCAAAATGGGTGTAGTCATCTTTGAAAAGTGAGATCCTGTGTAATTCTTTTTCTTTTGGTTTATCTGTATTTTCGTAAAAAACATTTGTTTCTCTTGCATTTCAAAATTTTTTTATTCTTTTAAAAATTGGTGCAGAGAATTCTAGGGTGGAGTGGTCATTCTTTGCCTCTCGAGTCGAACTTCAGTTAATGAAACCCACAAGAGGGCACTGTTTTGGAGAGTGAAACTTTCTTTTACATTAATATTTTATTAATTCAAGTACTAATACTTAAAAATTTGTTTTACATTAACCAGTGTATAAGAAAATTATTCTAAATAGTACCGTATATTCTCATGCCTTCTCGCAATTGAGTACAATAAAAATAGTTTATCATTAGCTTCATCACTGTGAAGGGTGCAGATTCTACCATAACACATAATATGCTGATTTTTAGGGCTATTGGCTAAGCAGAAGGGTTTGTATCGACACTAAGCAGCTTCAGATTACTTCCCTTACTAAGTATCTAGACTTGCTTTTTATAATTTTCCAATTTCTTTCACTACTGATAAACCATCAGTATCAGTATTCTACAGCAACTCCTTGCCACTTTAATTTGGTGCTTCTAATCTGCCGTCATCTTGGAAAAATACAATTACTTGTTAGAAGTGTGAGTAAACTGAGAACGCAGATCTGAGGGAGGGTTTGATATGGTTTGGCTGTGACCCCACCCAAATCTCATCTTGAATTGTAGTTCCCATAATTCCCACATGTTGTGGGAGGGACCGAGTGGGAGGTAATTGAGTCATGGGGGCGGGTCTTTCCTGTGCTGTTCTCCTGGTTTTAAGTTTCACGAGGTGTGATGATTTTATAAACGGAAATTTTCCTGCACAAGCTCGCTCTTGCCTGCCGCCATGTAAGAGGTCCTTTTGCTCTTCCTTTGTCTTCCACCATGATTGTGAGGCCTCCCCAGCCATTTGGAACTGGGAGTCCATTAAACCTCTTTCCTTTATAAATCACCTAGTCTCAGGTGTGTCTTTTTTTTTTTTTTTTTTTTCAGACGGAGTCTCGCTGTGTTGCCCAGGCTGGAGTGTAGTGGCAGGATCTCGGCTCACTGCAAGCTCCGCCTCCCGGGTTCACGCCATTCTCTTGCCTTAGTCTCCCGAGTAGCTGGGACTATAAGCGCCCGCCTCCACGCCTGGCTAATTTTTTGTATTTTTAGTAGAGACAGGGTTCCACCGTGTTAGCCAGTGCTGGGATTACAGGTCTGAGCCACTGCGCCTGGCCTCAGGTGTGTCTTAATTAGCAGCATAAGAAGAGACTTAATACAGGGTTTCAAAGTGAAGGCACTGGCAAGCTGGGATCCAGAGTGGGGAAGTGTCCAAAATGGACGGCTCCTTTGGGCAGTGGCTCACGCCTGTAACCCCAGCACTTTGGGAGGCGGAGGTGGGCGGATCAGAGGTCAGGAGAGCGATACCAGCCTTGGGTGAAACCCCGTCTCTACTAAAAATACAAAAAAATTAGTCGGGCGTGGTGGTACGCGCCTGCAGCCCTAGCTACTCGGGAGGCTGAGGCAGGAGAATCGCTTGAGCCTGGGAGGCGGAGCTTGCAGTGAGCCGAGATCGCGCCACTGCACTCCAGTCTGGGCAACAGAGCGAGACTTCGTCTCAAAACAAAACAAAACAAAACAAAAAACAGTCCTGTAAGTTATGTTGAAGAGTTTGGATTTCATCAGGGCAGTTGGGAGTTATTGAAGAATTTCAAGAAGGGAAGCGAGGTGCTCATATGTGTGTTTTTCAAAAGATTACTACAGCAAGGACAATTTTGTGCGTGGCGAAACTGTTGGCAGGAAGACAGAAAGATGTGGGTTTGGAATTACAAAGGAAAGGAAATTGCGCTGTGAGGAGACAGATTATCAGGGAGGTCATCCATGTGTTTGAATTTATCATCTAGAAGAGAGCAAGACCTGCTCTCTTCTAGCTGATAAATTCAAACACATTCTCCCTTTAGGAGGAGCCACGCGGGGGGGATTTATTTCTGGCCTCCATGCCAGGAAGAGCAACACCTCCTCTAAACTGTAGATATATTTTTATGTCATATGCCTGCAAATCTTATATTAATAAATAACTATTTTCCTCTTTGCTTTGGTCACTGGGGAGCTTGTGTATGTAATTCTACGCACTGAATTTACTTTTGGTTTCATTGCAAGATGCATACATTCATTTTGCTCAGAATTCTTTATGGTATCTTTTTGGCTTATTTGAATTTTCAAAAGCGGCATCAAATTATTTTTGGGATAAAGTGGAGTATAATAAAGAAGTTTTTAAAGCGTTGGCTTGAAGAAACCAAAACATCAATAGCTCTTTAACAGATTCTGAAATCCTTATGATTGCTCATTTTGTATACAGTTTGTGAAATCTGAAGACTGTTTTGGTATGGTCAAATTTGTCTATGTTAAATATTGTTTTTAAAAACTGGGAAGCCGATGACACCAAAAGCACAAGCCCCTGAGGAAAAACTAGATAAACTGGAGTTCATCAAAATTTAAAAGTTTTGTGCTTCAAAGGAACACTAGCGAGAAAGTGAAAATATAGCCCACAGAATGGGAGAAAATATTTGCAAATTATATATCTGATAAGGTTTATCAGGAATACATAAGAAGCTCTTAAAACTCAATAATAAAAAGACAACACAATATAAAAATGGGCAAAAGATCTAGATAGACATTTCTCCTAAACAGATATACAAATGGCTAATAATAAGCACCGAAAATGTGCTCAACCTCCTTAGTCATCAGATACAAATCAAAACCACCATGAGCTGTCACTTCACGTTCGTGAGGATAGCTACCATCAAAAAGACAGACACTAACAATTGTTAGGGAGGAGGTGGAGAAATGGGAAACTTCATACAGTACCGGTGGGAATATGAAATGGCACAATTATTTTGGAAAACAGTCTGGAAGTTCCTCAAAAAGTTAAACATAGCATCACCATGTAATCCAGCAGTTTTACTCTTAGGTATATATCCAAGAGAAATGGAAACATAGATCCACACCAAAACTTATGCATGAATGTTCATAGCAACATTATTCACGATAGCCAAAAGGTGAAAAAAAGCCAAATGCTTATTAGTAATGAATGGATCAACAAAATGCGGTAAAGCTGTGCAACGAATTGTTATCCAGCCCTAGAAAGGAATGACCCAGGTCTACTGATACATGCTGCAACATGGATGACCTTTGAAAGCAGTATGCTAGGTGAAAGAAGTCAGAATTACCAAAAAAATCCACATAATATATTATCCCATGTATATAAAATGTCCAGAATGGGCAAATAGAGAGAGATACAAAGTAGACTAGTTATCGCTTAACGTTGAGGGGATAGAGAGATTGGGATTTGATGGTTAAGGAGCATAGAGTTTCTTTTAGAGGTGATGAAAATATAAAACTGTGGTAGTGTTTGTACAACTCTGTGAATATAATACAACTATTGAATGTACACCTTAAGTGAGTGAATTATACGGTACATGAATTATATCTCAATGAAGCTATTTTTAAAAAAAAACAATGAAAGCCACCGCAGCAGTGTGAAGAAGAGGCGAGAGCGACCCCCAGACCGACTAAAGCCCGCACACCGCTGCATGCCGCGTCCAGCACCTACGTCCCGCCGCCGTCGCTGCGGCCACCATGCCCAAGAGAAAGGCTGAAGGGGAAGCTAAAGGAGATAAGGGGTCGGGCGCGGTGGCTCAAGTCTGTAATCCCAGCACTTTGGGAGGCCGAGACGCGTGGATCACGAGGTCAGGAGATCGAGACCATCCTGGCTAACATGGTGAAACCCCGTCTCTACTAAAAAATAACAAAAAACTAGCCGGGCGATGTGGCGGACGCCTGTAGTCCCAGCTACTCGGGAGGCTGAGGCAGGAGAATGGCGTGAACCTGGGAGGCGGAGCTTCCAGTGAGCTGAGATCCGGCCACTGCACTCCAGCCTGGGCGACAGAGAAAGACTCCGTCTCAAAAAAAAAAAAAAAAAAAAAAAAAAAAAGGAGATAAGGCCAAGGTGAAGGATGAACCACAGAGAAGATCTGTACGGTTGTCTGCTAAACCTGCTCCTCCAAAGCCAGAGCCCAAGCCTGAAAAGACCCCTGCAAAGAAGGGAGAGAAGGTACCCAAAGGGAAAAAGGGAAAAGCTGATGCTGGCAAGGAGGGGAAAAACCCTGCAGAAAATGGAGATGCCAAAACAGACGGGGCACAGAAAACTGAAAGTGTTGGAGATGCCAAGAGAAGTGTGTGCATTTTTGATAACTGTGTACTTCTGGTGACTGTACAGTTTGAAATACTATTTTTTAACAAGTTTTATAAAAATGCAGAATTTTTTTTTACTTTTTTTTTTTTTTTTTTTTTTTTTTTAGCTATATTGTTAGCACACAGAACACTTCATTGTTGTTTTTGGGGGAAGGGCCATATGTCACTAATAGAATGTCTCCAGAGCTGGATTGATGTGGGGAAAACACCTTTCCCTTCTAGTTTTCAGAGACTTCCTCTTGGCTCCCAGGGGGAGGGATTCCCTGACTTTAACACACATGGCCACCTTGGCACGAAAGCCTTGTGGTATGGAAAACAAAATTTGTTTTTATGTCCTCTTCTCCCTTTCCATCTTTCAGCATAGACTTAACTCCCTTAAGCCCAGACATCTGTTGGGACCTGACCTCTAGTCATTGGTTACCAGTGTGGCAACCTGGACTTTCCAGTGATGCCACTGAGATGGCACCTGTCAAAAGAGCAGTGGTTCCATTTCTAGATTGTGGCTCTTCAGATAAATTCTGCCATTTTCATTTCACTTCCTGAAAGTCAGGGTCGGCTTGTGAAAAGTTGTTAAACAACATGCTAAATGTGAAATGTCAACCCTCACTCTACGCTTTCCCTGTTCAGAGCATCAGATGAAGACTTCATTGGGTTTTAGAGTGGCTTTCTGATTTTTGGTAGTCCATTGAAGAAGGGAGTTTGAAAGTTGTTGTATACTGTTAACGTTTGTCTGCCCATGTCCTTCCCGAAATACCATGACTGTTTATGGAAAGTATCTTTAATAAAGCTGGATACAGTTTGGTTTGGAAAAAAAAAAATAATGAAAGCCACCATACTTGGCCTACTCAGTAGACTGTTAATGGGAACCCCAGGTCCTACGTGGCCTTTCAGAGATGGGTTCTAACTCCGGCTCAGTCACTTCCCAGCTATGTAAGCTCCTCACACAAATCACTTCATCTCCCTAAAATGGAGACAGCTACGGCTCATGCACAGTGCGCCTGCGCTGGGTCTAGAGAGCGCTGGAACTCCGTAGGAGCCCAGTCCACTGCTTCCCAGAGGGCCCTCCAAGACCCCTGCCCTCAGAAGGTGCCCAACATCCTAAATGAGTGGGGCCTGCAGGTTCCCTTTATGGAAATTAACTACAAGTGGTCTTGATGATGTTTAAATATTTAAATAACAATTCATCAGACTTTAAGGGTCTGAGACACTCAGGGGAGGTTCTGGAAGGCAGAAGCTGCAGTGTAGCTGAGGATACCTCTTTTGCCCCTGTTCCCCATGGAGCCTTGGGGATGGTCTAAGAGGCAGTCTACACTTCAGGGGTCATTCACCCCTCAGGTGCAGAATCAGTAGCTTTCTAGTCTACACCCCGCATTCTGCTTCTCTCAGCCCCTGAATAAGGAGCCTGCTTTTAAAGACTGCCCCGGGACAGCCTTGGGCATGGAGTTTTCTGTCATGAGATTATAGAAAGTCAGCATCAGGCTCCCTGGTGTTAGAGACAGGTTGACTGAGGTCCAGGGACAGGTGGGTCTGGCTCTGTGGCCTCTCAGCCCAATTCTTTCGAGGATTCCACGAGCATGTCCTGAGCCACTCCAGGAAGCTGGGCTCTGGTCATGTTTCATGTGAGCACCTCTCTGAATTGCAACAACAAATCTGTGGAGTAGACATTAACTACCCTTTTTACGGATGAGAGCACAGAGACTGCCCAAGGTGGCTTAGAGAGCGAGCAAGGCAGGATTCACACCCAGCCTGTCTGACTCCAAAACCAGTGTTCTTTCTTCTGGGCCAGTTCCCCCAATTTCTTCATGTCAGAAGCCAAGCAGGTCGCAGAGGAGGGGAGATGCTTCCATCCCCATCCCCTGAGAGAGACTCTGCCACAGAGTCTGGGTTTTCAGGATATTCTTGGGCCTCACCTGGTTGCACTACCTGCCCTCCCATCCCCACTCCAACTCATTTCTCTCCCTAAACACAAGATTCTCTGCAGCCCTGGCTCCTTGAGGTTGGGAGCATTCATTTAAAGTCCCACGGGAGAAAATGAAAAAGAATCATGGATGTTCCCAGTTCCAGCCTTGAGTCTCTCTCTCAGAATGCCTTTTGTTGCCAAGAAGGATGAAACAGATGTCTTGGCAATAGCTTCAAATGTTTCCTGCCAAACCAGAGGAGAATTTGTCTTCAGTTTAGATGCAGCCAAGACAGACAAGTCCCAGCTCATATTATTCACAGGAAATGCACAAACACACACAAGCTTCCCAAACCTGGGAGGCCCGTGGCTCCCCAGCTTCTCCTCACCAGGATTTCAGCATCATCTATAGACACAGGTTGCACCTCCCACTTGCTTCATCCCTTCCATCCTTCCATGGAAACCCTTCAGGCTTTCTATGCCACCCCCTACCCCTCATCATTGATGACTCCAAGGCCTCAACCTGGCAGGCAAGGCCACCTTCCTTTTGTTCCCATTGTGTCCTAGGCACACTTTTTGTTTTTGGCGGTGGCGGTGGTAAAATACACATAACATAAAATTTACCATTTTAACCATTTTAAAGGGTGCAATTCAGTGGTGTTTAGTATTTTTACAAAGCTGTACAACCCTTGTTGCTATTGACTTCCGGAACATTTCATCACCCCCAAAGGAAAGCCTATATCAACCCAGTAGGCACTCCTCTCCCCTGACTCTGGACTCTTAATTCCATCCAGTTGGTCTATATGTCTATGCTTGTGCCAGTGCCACACTGTTTTGATTACTGTAACTTTGTAGTGACTTTTGACATTGGAAGGTATAAATCCTCCAACTTTGTTCTTCTTTTTGAAGATTGCTTTAGCTATTCAGGGTCCCTTGCAATTCCATATAAATTTTAGGATTAGTTTTTCCATTTCTGTAAAAACTTCACATTGGGATTTTGATAAGCATGGCATTAAATGTGTAGATCTATTTGGAGATTACTGTCATTTTAACAATATCAAGTCTTCTAATCAATGAACATAGAATGTCTTTTTATTTTCTTAAATTTTATTTAATTTCTTTCAGCAATGTTATACAGTTTTCAATGTTCAAGTCTTCCACTCCCTTTGTTAAATTCATTTCTAATTATTTTATTGTGTTTGGTGCTATTGTAAATTGAATTGTTTTCTTGATTTTCCTTTTGTAGTGTATATAGAAATATAACTGATTTTTGTGTTAATATTGTATCCTTCAACTTTGTCAAATTCATATGTTAGCTATAATAGCTTTTTTCTGGATTCTTTAGGATCAGCCACATATAAGATCATGTCATCTGCAAATAAAAATGGTTCTACTGCTTATTTTACTATCTAGATGTCTTTTTTTTTTTTCTTGCCTAGTTTTTCTGGCTAGAACTTCCAGTACAATGTTGCATAGAAGTAGCAGAAACAGACCAAGTGTGGTGGCTCACACCTGTAATCTCAGCACTTCGGGAGGCTGACATGGGCAGATCACCTGAGGTCGGGAGTTCAAGACCAGCCTGACCCACATGGTGAAACCCCGTCTCTACTAAAAATACAAAATTAGCTGGCCATGGTGGTGCATGCCTGTAATCCCAGCTACTTGGAGGCTGAGGCAGGAGAATCACTTGAACCCGGCAGGTGGAGGTTGTGGTGAGCCGAGATCACACCATTGCATACCAGCCTGGGCAACAAGAGCAAAACTCTGTCTCAAAAAAAAAAAAAAAAAAAAAAAAGTAGCAGAAATGGGCATCCTGTCTTGTTCCTGATCTTCAGGCAAAGCTTTCTGTCTTTCACCAAGTGCTTTCTTGACTCTCATTGGCTCATCCTCTACTTTCTCCAGGGTGTCCAACTGTCACCCTTACTCACTCTGCTGCCCCAAGGAAACCAGTTCTCCAGCCTTTGCCACATCCACATCCTCTAGACCCCACCTCTGCCCTCCACTTCTTGATTCAGTGCCCTATCTTTCAAACCAACAGTTTTTTGAGGAGTTCCTATACCTCACTCATGTGGTCCCAACTAGTCATGCATCCCTCCTCCCCGACCCTCTCCCATAGCCCTGAACATGAAGAGGCCTGAGGTACACCTCATAAATGCTGAGGTCTTGAAGAGCCTAAGAGGTCAGGCTTGCTGAGAAGAGCTGTGTCTGACCTTGCCTGGCTACAGGGAAAACAAACCCCAAAATCTTGCTTTCCTGATTGGCAGGAGCCCAAAGAGAACTGGTGCCCATCCAAGAAACACAGGTGTTCCAGGGCCCCGGCTCTGTGGCAGGTGAAGCCTGCTGACAAGCCACGGACACTTTTGGCTGTGGGCAGGACCTTCTGCTCCTTTCCCTTGCAGCTGGAGGGGAATCCCAGATGCGCCCACCTGCTGCCCATGCCCCTGAGGCCAAGCCCTTCCAAGAAGGCAATGGCTTATGACAACAAAAAGACCACAGTTTAAAAGGTGAGTTTGGAGCATAAACCCAGAGACAGAAGCCAGACAGAGCCCAGTACCGTGAGCGGCACCTTCCTGCGACCTGCTAAGGCAGCTCCTTTGCTTAATGTGGGGTGGCATCCTCCTTAGAGAGGAGCCTCAGCACCTCTCTAAGACCAGGCCAGAGACTGCCGGGACCCTCAGCCAGGACTGGCACTAAACAACTCCCAGAAGAATTTGACAAAACCATCCTCAGAGCCGGACCCTTTAACATCCTCTCTCAGAAATGACCAGTCAAGCGGACCCAGAGTAAATAAGGATGCAGAATTCTGAGAAATACAATCAATAAATTTGAAACTCTATATATTCTCCAAACAGGATACACACACACACACACACACACACACACACACACACACACACACACATTATCTATTGAACCAGCCAGGTGCAGTGGTTCATACCTGTAATCCCAGCACTTTGGGAGACCAAGGCAGGAGGATCACCTGAGGTCAGGAGTTCAAGACCAGCCTGACCAATGTGGAGAAACTGCATCTCTACTAAAAATACAAAAGTACCCAGACGTGGTGGTGCATGCCTGTAACCCCAGCTACTCGGCTACTCGGGAGGCTGAGGCAGGATAATCGCTTGCACCTGGGAGGTGGAGGTTGCCATGAGCCGAGATTGTGATATTTCACTCCAGCCTGGGCAACAACAGCAAAACTCTGTTTCAAAAAAAAAAAAATCTTTTGAACCTTTATAAAAATTTGTAAAGGTTGCAAAGGAAAACTTCTGAGTTGTAGAAAGTAGAATTGTACAGATTCCTATTCTTAGATCTAATTTAATAAAACCAGAATTTAATTACAAATGGATAATAGTGAGAAAATCTTGAGAACAAAAGCACAAACATACAAACATTACTAGTATTTAAAATAGCTTTTTAGTTGTAAACAGGAAACAAACAATGCAAATTTAGACTTTTTGAAAATTAATAGAAATCAGAACAGAACATGATAAAATGTATGAGAAGCGGCCAAATCGGTGCTTAGAGAAAATTTTATAGCCTGACGTTTTTAAAAATTAAACAACAAAAATAAAAGTGAATAAAAATTTGACATGATTTTTAAAAAAGGACTAAGAAAACACAGAAAAATGAAAAACTAAATGGAGAAAGACCAATAGCATATATTTCTCACAAATATAACCAATGAAAAAGAGATAAAACCCTAGAAATAAAAACTGGACTAACACCACAAATACAAAGACAATTTTTAACATTGTGAGACTAGGATAGATATTTGAGCTCTAGATGAAATGGGCACTTGACTACAAAAATGTAAATGATCAAAATTAACTTGAAAAGAAGTAGAAAAACATGAGTTTACTATCCATAGGAGAAATGGAGATGATTATTGATGAACTAAGTTTCTCTAAAGACCAGGCCCAGGAAGGTCTACCAATGAGTGACAGGCAGGTGAGGATGAGGATAGGATGGGGAGCAGAGGGAAGGCCAGGCCTGGGGACCTGGGCCACGGAGCTGGTTTATTGCTTTGCATTTTTGCAAAGGTCACTCGGCTGTCCTGATTTTCACATGAGCCTGGAGACGCAGTTCTTGGGTTCAGCTGTGGAACACCCCCTTCCCTCCTTAAACTTAGGACCCTTGAGCCTCAGCTCTAAGGGGGAATCCTCAAGTTGAGCCCAAAAGCACTGGTGCCAAGAAACACACAAGTTTAGGAACATGCAGTGGCAATAGCAGGAGCCCGCCTCTCACTCAGAAGCAACAACACTGCCTTAGGCTCAGCTGAAAGGGACATGAGATGATGGAGGTAAAGGTCCTAGCTTGCAGCCAGCCTTACATAATGATGGGACAGAGCAAAACAAAACAAACACCTTCCCCTTGTCCACCCACAGGTAGCTGCAGGATGAGCACCATCCTGGGGGGCAGAGGCTGCCAGGCGCCGCCCCACGGTCCCGGCCTGCTGCTCTAATAGTGCCTGTGAGCAGTCGGGTTCTCAGGGCTCCATCCTCGCCCTCTGCCACATGAGAACCCATAGCAGCCTTTCTGCACCCCAGCAAAGGACCATGCACTCCCCAAGCCAAAAGGGTCTTGGTGGAGACCTTCAGTAAGATTGCCACTCCAAGCCGCTCCAGGGGCCCAGAGCTCTGAGCTCTCCTCCAGGAAAAGGCGTGTTCTCATGAGGCCTGCTGTAGATCAGGCTCTTGGAGCCTTCTCTAGGGAGCACACTGAACAGTTTTCTGAATACTGAGGCTCCTCTTGGCTTCATTCCAGGAGTGGGGGCGAGGAGGGAAGGTCAGGCTGAGCCGCTCCATGGATTTGCTCAGCTGTGTGTCATCCCATACTGCATCAATAGGCCCCCGAGCCACCATGCAGTAAATTCTCCCCATTCTCCTGTCCAGGACAACACAGGGTAACTAGAGAAAGAAAAAGAAAAGCTGGAAATCATACAGAGGAGAGAGATGCTGTCAGAGAACAAAGGCCAGTTGGTGCCAGGACTTAAGGCCAACCGAGGATTCTGACCCCTCATTGCTCCAGAGGACCCTGGAGGTGTCTTTTCCTTCAGAGGGTGCCCCCAGTCCCTTGACTCCGTTTTTCCCGTTTACTGGACTGGAAACCCCTCCCACATCAGTGAAACGTTTGCTAAGCCTCACTTGGAGCCCAGGTACCCTGGGGACTGTGGGGGCTACCACCAAAGGCGGGGGATGGTCTGGGGCTACCAGGTATCTTGGAGCGGCAGGCGTCTTCTAGTTTGTGAGCTTCCTCCCTGTGGTTCCTTTTTTATTTTTAAGTCGATTTTTTTAAAGAGCAGCTTTAGGTTCACAGCACAATTGAACAGAGCACAAAGTCCCCACATGCCTCCTGCCCCCACACATGCACAACCTTCCCCACCACCAACAGCCTGCACCAGAGTGGGACATTTACCAGTGAACCTACATACACCTCCTTATCACCCAGAGCCATAGCGTACATTAGGGTTCACTCTTGGTGCGGTGCATTCTATAGATTTAAACAAATGAATGACACCATGGATCCACCATGAGAGTATCATACAGATAAGTTTTTGCCTTAAAAATCCTCCATGCGCCTCCTATTCATCCCTTTCTCCCCTTGAACCCCAGAAACTACTGATCTTTTTATGGTCTCCATGGTTTTGCCTTTTCCAGGTCAGATAGCTGGAATCGTACAACATATATAGCCTTTACAGATTGCCTTCTTTCACTTAGTAATATGCATTTAAGTTTCCTCCATGTCTTTTCATGGCTTGATAGCACATTTCTTTTTTAGCACTGAATTAAATGCTCAGTGGAATTATCATCTGGATGTACTGCAGTCTATTTACTCATTCACCTACCAAAGGACATCTTGGTTGCTCCCAAGTTTTGGTAATTATGAATCAAGCTGCTATAAGCATCACGTGCAGATTTTTGTGCAGACATAAGTTTTAACGCCTTTGGGTAAATACCAAGGAGCACGAATGCTGGAGAGTATGGTAAGAGTATGTTCAGTTTTGTACTGTGGTTTCAACAGGTGTATTGAGATATAATTTGTGCACAATCAGATGTTCCCATTTTAAGTGCACAGTTTGACGAGTTTTGGGGAAAGTTTACAGTCATGCTCACAGTGAAGCACACTTCCATCACTTCCAAAAGCTGCCTCATGGCCCCTTGCAGCCAACCACTCCTGTGTTGCCCATCCCCAGCCCCTGGCAACCACAGGTCTGCTTTCTGTCACTACAGTTTTGCCTTTTCTAGAGTTTCACATACGTGGGATCATACAATATATAGTTTTGGGGTCTGGCTTCTTTCACTTAGCATGTTTGTGACATCCATTGTGTCATGTCTATTAGAGCGTTTTTCCTTTTTGACACAGCACAGCATTGTGCTACATCCATGTGCCACTGTTTGCTCGTTCATTGACCATTTGATGGATATGTGGGTCGTTCCCTTTGGGGGAGGAACCCTTATGAATAAAGCCGCTATGAACACTCATGTCTAAGTCTGTATGTGTGTGGCTTCTTTTCGAAGGAAAGGGGAATGCTGGCTCACTCTCGCCCAAAGTGGTTGAGGGTTGATGAGGAAGTTGGGAAAGCCCAAGGGGTAAAAAGAAAGGGATACAGGCCAGCCTGGCCACGGGCCGCTGGGACAGCCAGAAACCTCTCTCCACTTGACCACATCGTGCTCAAAGGTCAGGGACCAGGAGAGGGAAACCGATGTGTTTACTTCCTGTCTCCACAGTGCTGGGAGAGCTGTTCTTGCTCTGAGTGTGGGGTGGGCTGGGATGTACTCCCACTGCCGCAGTCCTGTTGACATTATTCCTTGTCAGAATGGCTCATTTCCAATTCGTTCCATCTACCCTCCCTCTCATAGACCTCCATGACCCACCTGGATCCAGCCCCCAGTCACATACCAGGGCCCTCCGGACACAGGGTCCCTCAATCCCAGGGCCCCTCAATCCCGGGGCCCCTTTATGGGTCTCCAGTGGTTTTGTATGTGCCCATTCCCATGCCCCCTACCCCACAGTGAGGCAGCAGAAGCAGGCCATCACCCTGCTCAGCAGCCTGGGGCTCAGAGAAGCTGAGAGACAGCAGAGGGTGGCACAGCCTCCTTCCGCACCTACAGCCACCCTCCACGGAGAGCAAGCCATCAGCACCCCTTTCCACGAAGATGTCTGGCCTCCACTCTCAGATGAAGAGAGGGAGCACTCAAACCCTAAGATTCCTCATAGCCCAATAGACAACAGCTCAACAGAATTTCAATAGAATTTTAATTATACACATATAATGAATACTATGCATCAGGTATTGTTCAAATAACTTTACAACTATCAACTCATTTAGCCTTATGCTACCCTAATGAGGCAGGTAAAATTGTTACCCCCCATTTTATAGATGAGGAAACTGGGGCACAGAGGGGTTAAGTAACTGGCCCAGGGTCACACAGCCAGGAAGCCCAAGAGCCAGGAGTTGGCTCACATTTTCAGACTCTGCACTCTGCTGCCTACGGATTTGTAGGTTTCCTTCTTTTTCCAATCATTAAATTATCCTAACAGTTTTATTGAGATATAATTTATATACTGTAAACATCATCCATTTTAAGTGTACAATTTAACAATTTTAATAAACCTACCAAATTGTGCAACCATCACAACAAGCCGACTTTAGAGCATTTCTGTCACCCTAGGAAAGATTCTTTGTGCCCTTTTGCAGTCACTGTTGGTTCCAACCCCCGCTTGAAGCAACCACTAATCTTTCCGTCTCTGTAGATTTGTCCTGGAAATTTCATATACATTGAATCATACCATAGGTGGTCTTTTGAGTCTAGTTTCTTTCACTTAACGTGATGTATTTGAGGTAGATCCATATTGCAGCATGTATCGCTCCATTCCTTTTTGTGACCTAATAATATTCCATTGTATTGATTTACTGCATTTAGTTTATCCATTTACCAGCCGAGAGGCTTTTCCATTGTTTCCACTTTTTGACTGTGATAAATAAAGCTGCTATGAACATCTGTGTACAAGTCTTTGAGTGGACATATACTTCTCTTTCTCTTTAGGTATATGCCTCGGAGTGGAATTGCTGAGTTTTGTGGTACATTTATGTTTAATTGTTTTAAAAACCGCTAAATCTATTTCCCAAAGTGCTGCACCATTTTCCATTCCACAGCCATGGATTTTATCGACTGTGAGGTCTTGATGCAAATCCTAGGGCCACCCATACAAGCAGACAGAGCCCAATTTAGGGTCCTGGAACCAGCCTAGGTGTAAAATGAAGCCCTCTGGGGACAGTGGGTGGGGGGACTGAGTTAAGCTCAGCCTCTCTCCAGCTTCTGATGTCTGAGAAACAGGTGGGCAAGAAATCAGCTATTGTACTTTCTAATCCAGAAAAACATTGCCCTCTGGGACCTAGCGCACTCCTTAGGGGAAAATTAGCAAAGTGGCGATAATGCCTAAAGGAAAAACAGAAACACACATGGAGATGTCAAGGGCGATCTCACCAAAGGAAGAAAACCAGCTTGAGGAGGCAGCAGTAAAGGCAGTTGGTCTGCAGCTCCCAGGCTCCGGAAGCCTTTAGTTCCCACTGCCAGCATCCTCAGAGCCCTTTCCGGCTCCCTCAGAGGCCAGCGAGAGGATAATGGGGTGGTGGCAAGGGGGAGCCCCAGGATTCAGCTGCCTGTGGCTCTGAACAGACAGCGCTGGTCCAGCCGGGGAAGGCCTGCTCCAGAGCTGCACTGCCGGAAGAAGGAAGGAAGGGACGCTGCTGCCCCCCTGCCAGCCAGGATAGCTCTGAGTGTCACCAGCTCTCCAGTTTGTGCCACATGTTATCTAAGGAGTCATTTCACTATTTAATAAAGAGACCCAGCTTTTGATGGAGAGAATTTGACGTATCTGGCAGCAGCTGCAAAGGACAGAACTTTATAATGATGGCACGTGGTGGGTGTCTACACACACTACTGCCTGCCCAGATTCCTCCTGACACGTCCCCTCACACAGGAGTGAAACCGACATGGCACTGCTGAAACACACAGAGTGCACAGGGATGGCAGAGGGGCCATGCCTTGCAGAACAGAATGGGCCTCTTCTTGCTACCGAATGCCACGTGCTCAGGCCGGGTGGTAACTGTACCGAGTCGAATTGTGTCTCTTCAAATTCATGTCCACAAGGACCCTGTGAAGGTGCTCCTATTTGGAAACAGGGCATTTGCAGGTATAACTAAGGTAAAATGAGGTCATATTAGATTACAGTGGGCTGTAATCCAGTGACTGGCATTCTTTCCTATAGGAGGGAAATCTGGATACAGACACAGAGAAGACACCGTGTGAAGACAGAAGAGAGAAGCCCATATGAAGACAAAGGCAGAGGCTGGGGTGATACAGCTATAAACCGAGGGACCCCAAGGGTTGCCAGGAACCGCCAGAAGCCAGGACAAAGCAAAGTAGGATCCTTCCCTAGAGATTTCAGAGGTACCATGGCCCTACTGACACCTTGATTTTAGACTCGCGACCCCCAGAACTGTGAGAGAATACATTTCTGCGGTTTAAAGCCACCCAGTTTATGGTGCTTTGCCATGGCAGCTCCAGGAAATGGAACAAAAGCTGAGCCCAGGCTGCAGGCAATAAACTGTCCATGCTGGCAGGTGGCAGAGGGGGAGGGAGAGGCAGAGAGGGCCGCAGGGAGGAGGCACCTCCTTTAGTTGTGCCTGAGGTTTGGGCAGAAGGCCCAGAGAACAGAAGTGAAACTAGAGGCTCAGCATGGCTCCTGGTAGAATTGGCTTTAATGGCTCAAGTTTTTTCATCTTTGCTTCTTCCAACGTGCTTGGAACAGGTACTGCACACAGTAGGTGCCCATTACGTGCTTAGTGTTTATGGATGAGCTCTGCATGTGGGAAAATAGACGACGTGATTGGCCAGCTGGGCTGGCGAGAGCTAGCCCAGCTTTATTTAAAAAGCCATTCAGAGGCGGCTGCTATGTGCTGAGTTGGCAGAGAAGCATCAGGCCTCTGAAAGTCATCAGTAAAGAGCCGGCTTACCGAGGCCACATGCCGAGCCCATAGTCCCACTCCTGAAGCTGTGGCTTTAACCTAAGCATGACCTGAGACATGAAATTGCTTGGCTCTTCCCAGCAGCCAGAGCCACGGAGCAGAGAAGTGAGAGGCCGGCCACAGAGGGTGGATATCTGTGTACTGCATGGGATTCTGTGTCGCAGTGCCAGGCCTGGCGTGGAAGTCAGTGGTCAGTGCTGGGGCTGGGGGCTTGACCGAGCTGTTGACAGGCCTGCTGACCACTGTCAAGTGGCCTGCCGCCTCCTGTTAGGAGCTAGCTGGTACCGGGCAGGGAAGTCCCTCTGTGAGGATCTAGCACGACCAGTCCACTGAAATTCCTTCAGGCACATAGAGGACTTTATAGTCTACCTGAATTCCTCCCAGGACCCAGGGTAAGTCTCTTCACTTGGCACTGTGGGGTGAGGGGATGTCACACAGCCAAGCTGGACTGGAACCCTGGACGTTTGTGCCCACAGAACCCGGCTGCTGCTTCACAGGATGCTGTGGGCTGCATGAGAACTCAAGGGCCAGTCCCCACCGCTCCTCCACCGGCCCCTGGGTCAGCGTCCCCAAGTGCAAGGCCTTAGGGTGCTGAGCAGGGAATGGTTTGGAGCGATCAGAGTCTGCAGTGAGCGGGACCATGCACAGCTTGATGCCGAGAGTTCGGCTGCTTGAGGAGGCTCTGAGCATTGACCATGTTTGCTCTGGGCAGCTGTGAACCCACATGAAGCCAATAGCAGCAGGCAGGGCCACTATGTGGGGACATGCTGGTAGCTCTGTTGCCCTCTCTCTTTCCCAGGATTGGCTCAGTTGGGCAGCTGGCGAGCTAGAGAAATGGGAATGAGCCTCCACATCAGCCTGACACCGGGTATTAAATCACTGCACCGAATACGTCAACACAACGCCGAGGTGGCTGCTGGACAGTAAGGTCACAAGGCCCCAGAGAGTGGCAGAGTGGCTGGACTTTGCTATCTGGTCTGTATCTTGTGTGAGAGCTTGAGACTCAGAGGAGTCCGTGGGGCACACGGAGGTGAACTTAGTCCCAGATACATTGTATGGACGCTGTCATGGGACACCAGTACTCAACAGGTAGGTGCTCTCCAGGGGAGCCCATGACACCGGCCTGGCCAGGGCAGGCCCTAGGGCCTTTCCAGAACTGGCCTGAGTTCCCAGCTTCCTAAGGAACAATGCTGGGAGGAAGGGAGCAGTGGGACCCCAGCCATAGACAGTACATCCTGTCCACAGGCTCACAACGGGCTTTGAAATAAACAAGTGTCGCTGTCCCGAATTAAACTTCTATTTTCCTTCCACAGGGAGCTCTCAGCTGCAGCCTCCTGGCCTGAGCAGACCTTCTCAGAATGGCCAAACTGCCTGTCCTCAGGAGCCAGGACGCCAGCTCAATCTTAGGTACAAGATTCCAACGAAAATCTTGTGGGGAATAGAGGCCACATTCTGTCCCTGCAGGAGGCCTCTGGGGTTCCCTGAGAACCTGTTTCTAGTTCTCTAGTGGATTTCAGTTTACAGAACTCTCTACTTCAGCATCCCTGGGTCCCAGGGCTGAAGCTGCATCTCAGAACCTGAGGCCTGAAGGCCAGGGCAGGTTTGACAGAGGGGCAGGGCCATCTGATGCCATCTGAAGGGCCCAGGGCCAGTCCGAGCCTAGACCAGCTCCACTGTGGGAGAATGGGGTGTAGGTCTGGAGACAGAAAGGGGTCGACCCTCTTTCTCTCTACATGGGTCTTGGCTGCACAGTTACTGGCTGGATGACCCACACTGGGCCTGGGCCTGGGCCTGGGCCTCTAGCCCTCCTCTGCCTCAGTTGCATAGTGAGAAGGAGTGACCAGAATCCTCTCCTTCCCCTACGCTAAGCAGCAGCCTGGGTGGCTGGGGCAGGGCAGCTTCCCTGGCTGAGTCCATTGTTTTAAAGGACAATCCTCTCCCCCTCTCCCCTCCTTGGTGGTCTGCCATCAGCCTAGGCACAGAAAAGAACATCACTAACACAGGCTGGAATGGGTCACAGGCACAGGCTTTATCAGGCGACAAGGATCATCGATTGGCCATGAACCACAGTCCTACGGGAGAAGAACAAGCCACAGCTGGAGCATCAATACCTGGGGATCTTTGTGATGGTGTCCAGAGAGTCCAGACCACTGAGGAGGTGGGGCCCACAGTGGATGGGTACTAACGAACAGGCCAGGTTCTGCCAGTGACCCCAAGCAGAGCACCAGCCCCTGTGGCCACCCACCCCGTTGTATCCTCTGCTCCTATGTCACTCGACTCAAAGCAGGTGGGAAGCAGGAGGCAGGGAGCCGGCATCAGGGTGCAGAAAGGGCAGGGAGGGGACAAAGCCCAAGGGAGAGTTGGGGCCACCTCTCTGAGGAAGACCTGGCCCCATCCCCTCCCCACTCCTACTGAGACCGTCCTCTGTAGTCAGCAAGGGACACAGGGCCTGGGGCTGAGTGCTGGGAAGGAGGGACGGGTGTGAAGGGGGAAGGCAAATAGGTGGAGCCCGGGCTGGAGCTGTCCCAGAGCCTGCTCAGAGCCCTGGGGAGGGAGCTGACCCTCTGAGCCTGGGTTAAGACAGAGGAAGAGGAAGTCAGCTCTCGACCCCAAAACCACCAGTTTCCTCTCACTCTCGCAGTGGTGGAGTGGAAGCTGCTCAGGACAGGGGAGCACAGCTGGAGAGGGACATGATCAGATGCAGGACAGAGCAGACAGGTCCCAGCACGGGCCAGGAGCTGGAGACACTCCACACTGATGGCTGCAAAACACCCGCACCATCAGCTGGGGGCTCCCTCAGGGCTGGCTTTGGTGTCTATCAGAAAAGGGTCTGGGGTCCTAGTTCCACCCGCCCAATGCTTCTGCCAGGCAGGACAGGGCCAAGGAACAATAGTGGTTGCATTTCATTTAAAACTACTGTTTCATTAAAAAGCAAAACAAAACAAAAGAAAAAACTGGCTCTGAACATGAAGAATTATAACCAAGAAAGACAGCTTGACATTTTTTGCTTTATTATGATGATTCACTGAGAATCCAAAGCACTGTGTGGTGCCCAGACCTGTGTGCCAGGGCTCTGGGGGTCGGGAGAAGTCTAAGGCACGGGCCCTGCCCTGGCACATGGCTGCTTCTCCCTGGGAAGGCAGCTCCACTGGTGAAAGGCCACTGACCAAGTCCAGACCCTGAGGATGGCGAAGGCCTCGGGACAGAAGCCTGAGAGCATCACGCCCCACTGGCAGTGGGAGGCAGTGCAGGCTGGGAGCCCTGCCCAGGCTCCAGGCTGAGCTGTGGGGAATGCTATGACCCAGTTTGTGAGAGCTGCAATGACGAACGTTGGCTCTGTGCCCAGAGGCCCAAGAAGGCCATGGACTGGGCTGCCCTTTCCTGGGAAAGGAGGAGGGAGGAAGAACTGGGGCCTGGCAGGGCCGTTTGCACCCTGGAGAGGCAGGCCTGGGCCTCACTTCTCCCTTTAGAGCTCGTATCAAGAGGAGGCTCAGGGGAGACTTGCATCAGAACACTCCAGACAGCTGATCTCCCCCTCAGCATCCCTCTCCTGGGAGACCCACAGACCCTGCGGGCCCCTGGCAGCCACGAGGAGCAGAGACCCTGGAGTAATTTGGCTTGGGGACCCCCCCCCACCAGGCCCAGGCCAGTCAGTCACCCAGGCTGCTGCTTAGGGTAGGGGAAGGGGAGGATGCTGATCACTCCTTCTTACTATGCAAACAGAGGCAGAGGAGGGCTAGAGGCCCAGTCCCAGTTTGTGTCTGTGCTGGGACAGGCAGAACCCAAGGGCATGAAGCTCCCCTGCCCCATGTGACACCTCGCTGGGGCCCCATATGTCTTGCTTCATCCTTGGGGCTGGGCTCCTGGTTGGCAAGGCACACCCTCCCTCCCCTCCATGTCCATGGGGAGTAAGACAAGCTGGGCTCCGGTTCCTAGGGTGAGAGCCACTCCCACAGCCTGCAGGGTTCTACTTTGGCCCCACAGCCCAGGAGAAAATGGAACCATGTAGTTCTGGGTGCTGTGACCCAGGCTTCCACCTGGCCTCCCTCAGGGGTGGGGAGGTTCTGACCCTGCAGGGCACAGTCCCCTCCCTTCACACAGATGTCCCCACAGACAGGCCTGCTGGGCCAGGGGCCAGCACGGAAGTGTCAGAAGAGGCTGGGGGCCGCCTGGGGCGGCGTATCGTGGTCCCGGATGTACTGCAAGATGTCCATCTCGTCCATGGCTTGGATCTGCTCCTGCGGCTTCTGCTGCCCAGCCACAGCTTCAGCCAGGCCCGCTTTGCGGGGAACAGCTGGTTTTCTGGGTATCGCCGGCTTAGCTGCCACTGGTGGCTTGGGCTTTGGCTGGGGCTTGGGTTTGGGCTCAGACCCCAGGTTCAGAATCTGGTCCAAGTCCTCTTCAACTCTAGGGAACCACAGGGAGGAACCCTGAGCATGACACTGCTACCCCGTGACAGGAACAAGACCCCAGGCAATGCCACTGCCCTCAGGGGCCTGGGCAGCTGCAGGGAGCCCAGCCTGGGCCAGGTCAAGGCCCCGCCCTGCCCCACCCCACCCCATTCCGCTCTGGCCCCTCCACCCATCCTGCCCAGAGGAGACACGAAGGCCAGGGCTCTCCTTCCCTCCTACCCACAGCAAAGCAGTTACAGGGCAGGCCCCACGCAGCCTCCTGGGAGTTGGTCTTCAGGTGACCCCACTTGACACATGCTGGCTTCTGTAGGGGGCTTTCCCTCCAATCCCTTCAGAAATAACCACCAGCTACCATGTACAGAGTTCCCGCTCTGTGCCGAGCACTTCAGACACCTTATCATATTTCATCCTCAAAACACCACTCTGGGGAGGCACGACTGTGTTTCCATCCTGCAGATGAGGACACTGGAGTCCCAGGAGGCCGAGTGGCCCCGAGGGGATGCTATGTGACAGTGCCTTTGTTGGGAGGAACAGGACATCGGCCCTCAGAAGCTGAGCTCTCATCCAAAGCAAGTTCAACCAGAGAAAGAATAACCAGGGGCGCTGAGCCACGGTGGCGCAGGGTTGGCCCGCCCACAGTGGGCCTCTGTGGGCCACATGGGTGCTAGACAGAGCCCAGCGAGAGCTGAGGATGGCCTTGGCCAGGGCCCACCAAGACTCTGTCATGACCCCAGACCTCTGATCTCCCACTGGTGGGTGGGAAAAAAGCCCCGGCAGTGTTACAGTCACTCAGGACCATCCCTGGGTACTGAGGGTAAGAAAGAAGCCAGGCCCCTGATTCTCCAGAACTTGATTTCTGAAGACAGATGCACAGTGGAAGACTCATTCAATCCATTCCATCCACTCAGCCCTGTGCTGAACACCCGTGATGGCCAGACATTCCCACGTTCATCAATCCATTTAATAGTCTCCACACACTGTGTGTGCACAGAGATGAGCCCTGTTCCACAGATGAGAAAACTGAGGTGGAGAGAGGCAAAGGGCCTTGCCCTGAGACCCACAGCTAGTGTGAGGATGAACAGGACTTGGCCTGCCTGTGGCTGGTTCTCTGGGGTGCGTTCCCTTGCCGGGGGCACCCGGACTCCAGTGTCAGGGCGAGGTTTCCCCTTGTGCTAACAGGCATCTCTACGTCTATCGCTCAGTCATGCTGGAGTCCGGTGAGGGAAGGCACAGGTACTGAAGGCAGCAGACCTGGAGCACCCACTTGGTCTCTACAAGCTTCAGCTTCCTCATCTACAAGCAGGAGTAACAGTGTCACTGGCACTGCTGCACAGAACTGCGCACAGAAGCACAGCACTGCGGGTGGAGAACTGGCTTCCGTTCCTCACCCTGCAACTCCTCCATCAGGTGGCTTCAGGCCACTCCTTCTCCCTGGTCCTCAGTCTCTTCTATAAAGTGGGATTGTACTTGCTCTACCACCCTCACAGGGATTCTTACAAGGATCAAATAAGACAACACAAGGAAAGTAGTTTCCAAATGTACAGGAAGGCTGTATGTACTGATGTCTACTGACAGCAGGGACTGAGCAAGTGGGCATAAGACACAGAAAAGCAGCGCCTCTCTCTACAATGGGGACACCCCCAGGCCAGTCAGGCAGGGGCCACGCAATTGCAAAGGCCTGGAAAGAAGGTGTTGAAGTCCAGAGAAGGGAGTGAGCCCTTGGGCCAGAGCAGGCTGGGAAGGCCTCCTGGGAAGGTGGGCCTTTTCAGAAGGGTGAGCCTGGCATGAATAGGGGAGAGAGTCCTGGAGAAGGGAGCAGAGAGCAGAGGTCTGGAGGTGGGAATGAGAATGAACAGGAAGAACCAGGCAGGCTCATGAGCAGCGGCTTCCTGCCCTGGGGCAAGGCTGGGCAGGGATGGGGACAGAGAGGAGATACCTTTGATCAGGACAACTCCTGGCACTACCAGAGAGCCTGTGTGAGTCTGGAGGTGCCCAGCACAGCACCCCCGGGGTGGATGCCTGCCTGCAGCTGGCTGTGGAAGGAGCTCCGGACACCCTGCCTGCTTCCTGGGTCAACCTCCTGTGATGGGGCACAAACCCCAGAGAGAATTCAGAGACTGTTTGGTTGGCAGAGAAATGAATAAAAGGTGTCCTTCTTGAACAAACCCAGAGGGACTGGCCCAAGCCGGGCCTTCATAGAGAGATCAGTTGTCTTGGGGTAGAGGCGATTTCAGGAGGTATCACTCATGGCCGGGCTGCTCCTGGCCACCTCAGGTCAGACGTGCCGGAGCTGCCTCCAAGTGGCGGCCCTTCCTTGATTCCCCCGGGGCAGATGCCAGCTCCACTGGCATGATGCGGCCGCCATTGAAGGCTGAGGGGACCTGGGAAAAGCTCAAAGGGACTGAATTATCCTCAAATAGGGGCCCTTTGGAAAACAAAGCCGCCGCTAGAAGCTTATGTCAGATTTCAGGATTATCCTGCTTGGCAAAGCAGTGACTCTTTGGAACTCATCAGCAGCTGGATTTGCTCCCAGGTGGGAGGTGTACATGGGTGGGCAGCCACGGTGGGAGGCGGCATAGCTGCTCTTGGGACACAGGTGGCTGCAAGGCACCCCTTTTCCTAGTACCCTATTTCTGAGTCATGACTAGGACTAGCTCTCACTAGCTCCCTTGTCTTCCGGGCCCAGCTGGTGTGAGGTCAACCAGAGAGGGGTAAGGGAGCTCTAAGACCCTGGCCCCATTCCGTCTCCCAGGGTCCCTGCAGAAGACAAGACTCACCTAAACATCTAGACTAGAGGCCCTGCCCTGGTGTGGCTGCACAGCCAGAAAGAACAAAGGCTTCTCAGTCTCAACACGCTCAGTGTACACCCCATGCTGCCTCACGGCTGTCACGGCTGAGGCTAGTGACAGAATGAACGAAGGGGTGAAAGCATGAAGGAATGAATGACCATCAGAACGTTCTTTATTATGAGGAAGCCCAACTACTCCCTGGATAGTCACAGGCCAGACACAAAGAATGAATGTGGTTCCTGCTCTCAAGAAGCTAATCCCAGTGTTACAGCTCTTTTTGAATTTGCCTGAATTTTAAAAGAAGAAAAGCAGCTAATCCTTTCATTAGCAGGTGTCTGCTAAAGTGAAGGTGGGGGTGCGGGACCCACATTTTTTGAGCAGGGATTCCCCAAGCGCTCTGTGGGACGCTAAGGGGCACCACAGAGGGGAGGGCCCAGGGAGGAATGAGAATGTGAAGTACCGTGTGGTGCTGGCTCGCGCACTACCAGCCCTGCTTCATATGGCATTCCCCCAATTCATCAGGCCACAGAGCCCCTTTGAAGGTAGCCTTTGACCACCCCACTGTACCATGTTCCGCAGAACACAGGTTGGGAAGTAATGGATTTAGAATAAACTAGGCCAGAAAGGTCCCACGAGAACCACCCCACTGGGACACATGGACTCCTAGACACGCTCGGCCTGGCCCTGCCACTCCCCAGGCCGACTCTAGTATTCTATTTCCCTGTGCCTCGGTTTCCCTCTAATAAAATAACAATCCTGGTTTCCCCCAGCCTGCCGGGATGTCAGGAGTGAGGACACAGGATGAGAGTGAACAGATGCCAGGGGCCTTGGGGACATGTAAATACCAGAAGCCGTCACGGTGACTCAGGCTTGGCGGGCACTTGGAGGGCTGTCTAATAGCCCGAGGCTGCTAATGAGGGGTAGAGATGACAGTCTCCAGGGCCTGCATGCCTTGGTGTCACATAAGCCATTCCTGGAAAGAGGCGGCCTGGCTTCCTGTGAACCTCAGGTACAGTCCTGTGTCCTGGAGCGCGGAGGAGAAGCTGGAGACGTGCACAACACTGAGCCTGCTGAGAACGTGGCCAGTGGAGGTAAAGGCCTGGGGAGAACTGGGGGGCTGGGTGGGGAGGCAGATCACCCAGCCGAGTACTCAGACAGTCCCTAATGAAGTGGAGAGGCCAGGGCAGAGCAGGGGCCTTAGCCAGGTGGCCTCCCACACTCGATTTCTTATAATATGGAGAAAATAGCATCTACTTTAGGGGGGGCGTCGTGAGGATTACATAGGAGAGCGCATAAGGAGTCTGGCTTACTGCATACACAGCAAGGACTCAGGAAACAGGAGCCATCTCAGGCACAGGTTCTGCCAATTGACTTTCATGTGACAGATGAGGCCTCATTCTCCCTTCCTTCTGTAAAAGCTGCTGACCGGGCCCTCCGGCAGAGAGGCCATCGCCGGGACACCTGCACTTTGCCCCCTCTCTGGGTGGGCTGCATTCTGCCATGAGTCAGTTTAAGTTGTTCCCAAACCTGCTTGTGCCAGTTATACCTGCTCTTACAATTATATAATTTAATTATTCTTTACATAAATTGTTAAAATATGATTGTGAAAGAAAGACTGGTTGTGCACACAAAGTTCTCTCTTTCTGGAACTAGCTGAGCAGCCCTGGGCTGCAGATCCTCCCCCTGAAACCCCTTCGCTGCTTCTCACCCAATGTGCACCCACAGGTCTCTACTTTTCACAGGTCTGGGGTCCTCCCCTCAGAGGAGGCTGGGGCTGAGACCGGGCAATGCCCCCAGATAAGCTGGGCCCTTGGCTCTATCCAGGACGTTCTCAGAGCTGGCCAAGTGCCCCTGGGGACAGGCGGTACCTGAACAGTTCCTTGGAGGCGTCCCTGTGGCCGAGGCGGGGCGTGGGCCCTCCACTCTCACAGGCGGCCGGCAGCAGGAGGGAGTCACCCAGGGGCACGGCCCCGCCGAGGTCAGGATCGTCAAACAGCTTCAGGGCTGTGGGAAGGCAGCAGCAGGGGCGTCAGAGGAAGCCCTGGCCCGTCCTCAGCTACCCAAGGTACAAGGTGGAGAAGGCCTGGCCCAGCCTCCTGGGGCACCCAGCAAGGGATAAGGCAGAAAATCAGAGAAGTGGACCAGGTAGGGGCAGGAAGAGGACGAGGACAAGAGCTCACAGAGGCCTGGGACAGCTGTCTGCCTTGGCCTCAGCCGCCTGGCACCTGTGCCAGAGTCAGCTGATGGCATCACTCCGGTTTCAGGTCCTCATGGGCTTCCTACTGCTCTTAGGAGGTTATAGCCTCTTGGGCTCACTGCGCCAGGCATCTCACCATCCAGTCCAGCTGATCTCAGTGCAACCCCTCAACTGCACCTGGCCTTCAACAAGCATTTACTGAGTGCCACCCACCAGCATGGGCCGCTCTCTCTCTGCTGGGATGCCATGGCCACTCTCTGCTGGAGTGACATGGCCACTCTCTCTCTGCCGGGATGCCATGGCTGCCCTCTCTCTGCCAGGGTGCCATGGCCACTCTCTCTCTGCCAGGGTGCCATGGCCACTCTCTCTCTGCCGGGGTGCCATGGCCACTCTCTCTGCTGGGATGCCATGGCCACTCTCTCTGCTGGGATGCCATGGCCACTCTCTCTGCTGGGGTGCCATGGCCACTCTCTCTGCTGGGATGCCATGGCTACTCTCTCTGTTGGGGTACCATGGCCACTCTCTGCCGGGGTGCCATGGCCACTCTCTCTCTGCCGGGATGCCATGGCCACTCTCTCTCTACCGGGATGCCATGGCCACTCTGTCTCTGCCCGGGTGCCATGGCTGCTCTGTCTCTGCTGGGGTGCCATGACATGTGGCTGCTGCCTTCAGGAAGCCTGGGTGTCCTCCCCGCACCCTCTCACGTGTGAACTGATCGGGGCTGCCCTTGGAGAATGCCGATTATGGCCGCTATACCTGGAGTCCCCTGCTTCCACAAGGCCAGCAAACTCCACTGACCTTCCAGGATCCAGCTCAAGGAGGGCCCCCACCCCACCCCAGGAAGTCTTCCGGGGAGTCCTACAGGAATTGATGCCTCTGCTCAGCCTGTCATAACTGTTGCTGCTCTGTAACTGTCAGGTGATGACTTGCTTCCCCAGGGGCCCCTGAGGCCCTCAGGATAGGGACTAGGGACAGGGACTAGGTCTCACTCCTCAGCATGTCCTTGGGCCTGGCCCGCAGTGGGGGCTCACCAAATATGGGCTGACTTAGTGGGTGGCATCAACTCCCCTCACTGGAGGATGACCTGGGCATGTGAGGAAAGGGACCCAGGGATGAGTGGAGATGTCCCAAGGCCGCTCGGTTTTCCCTCTGCCAACTCGGCACAGAGCCCTCCAGGGGAGTCCATGCAGGCGACACATTCCTATTAAATCCAAACCTACAGTCACACACGTGCCCCAGGCAGGCCCTATCACTTTCTACACAAACGGTGCCTGGAAGCCCAGGGCCCATATCTGCCCACAGATGTCATGGAAGCGCTTCTCGAAGCAGCACAGAAAACCACCCTCCTCTTCTGTGGGACGTTTACAGGAAACACACGGCCCGGGAATGTTCCAGGCTGTGGGGAACCAGGTATGAGGCTCAATTCCTCCAGCAGGAAAGCTCCCTCCAAAGCGGAGTCTATCTAACATCTAAATAGGACAGGGGAGATGAGTCCTGTTCACGCCGGGTGAGTCTACACCCTGTCTGGTGACGGAGCTGGCACCGAGAGGACACCAGGAGCAGACCCTGGGGCTCTACTTACGGTCCACGGATGACACAGCCTCCGAGGGGCCCTGCGGGAACTGCTTCCTGCCCGGGCCAAAGAGCCCCTGGTCAGGGTCCACCTCCTCATCAAAGATGGTGAGCCGGGGCGAGGGCTTGGCTTTCATGGCCACTTTGGGATGTTTCTTGGGCTTCTTGGAGCTGGAGAATCACAGACAAAGCACAAGGTGAGGATTTCCCACAAGTGTCCAGGTGGCCCGGTCACACCCACACAAGTGCTGGGCCCTGCAGCGGGGGTGGCTGGATGCCATGGGCCAGAAAAGACCAGGCCAGAGGGACCAGGGAAGGCCTGGAGAGGGCCACCAGAGCAGTCCAGGCAGGTGGAGCTGAAGTCTTTCTGAAATCTCTAACAGATGGTCACACGGCCAAGGGAAGGACAGGTCCTCCATCCCAGGGGAGAAAAGCAGGCCAGCAAAGGTGGCTGGGGAGCAGGGTTCCTCAATGACAGAGTGGTAGGGCCCCTGCTACTGTGGGCAGCTGTGCCCTGTGTTCAAGAAATGACCACTGTCAGGAGGAGCAGGTGGCTGCCAGGACTGGACACCGGCTGCCAGACAACCCCGGCTCTTAGATGTCTTCAGGCCCTGAGTCTGCCATGCAGTCACAGGCCAGAGATCGCGCTCCCATTCGGAAGGTGGAGATAGCTGCCTGGTCTCAGAGTCTCAGCACTTGGGGGCCAGGCTCAGAGAACCACACTCCACAGCCACTCAGAAATGAGGATGGACCTGGTCTGGAGCCACAAACCTCAGGGCTAGGACTCAGGAGGGCAGAAAGCAGCCTTGGTAAGCGCCTTATTGTTTCCTTTGCATGGTAAAACCACCATTGTTCTAGTTAACACTTGGGTTCTGCGGTACAGCCCCCTTTCAGGAAGCCTCTCTGGGACTTGCCCACCTCCCCTACTCCGGCTCTGCCACCGCAGGTCCCATTACAGTGCACTTGGCTCTGCCAACCCAGGTCCCACTACAATGCACTTGCCGACTGGCTGAGGAGGTCCTGCTCTGGGCCAGACCCTGCTGTGAGAAACCTGGACAGGGCAGGATGGAAGCTTCTGGGGTGTGGGAGTACTTTAGTTTTGATCCAGGTGGTGGTTCCGGGCTGGATAAGTAAACATGCCTGGAGCTGAATGCTCAGGATCTGTGTCCATCACTGTATGATACTGCCAGGAAGGAAACACACCTGATTTTACTTTAATCACTTTAACAGGCATTCAACGCCTGCTGGTGATGCCTGTTAGCCATTTTAAGGTTCCTGAAAATTATGAGAATGTGCCCTTTACTGGAAACTGAAATTCCGTGTGCCTGTCTCTCTGGCGGGCAGATCCACTGGACTGAGGTCACTATGTGAGGTCACCATCTGAGCTCATGTTTGTAACACTCTGCGGCAAAACTGTACCGAGGCTGGCCTACACAATGATACAGATTAACCAACGGCAGATAAAAATAGCAGAATGGCCCTGGGTGCTGGAAGGGGCAGGGCCCTCCAAGGTGACCATTCCCACAGTCCGGAGTCTGAGGTCTAGCAGAATCCCAGTCACCCAGCAGAGGTGAGGAAGAACTATGAAGGCCAGGAACGCTCCCTGCCAGAAGGCTGCAGGACGGAGCAACCTCTGAGCTCAGCGCCCAGTTCCAGGGGAAGGATCTCTGCAGGACTCCTTTGTTGAATGAGGAAACAGTGGTCCAGAGAAGCTGAGTGTCTGCCCAAGGCCACACAGTAGGGATGGGACAGGCAGCCTGGGTCTAGATTGAGGATGGTCATACTTGTGGTCCTATCCTCGTCCCCTCCAAATGTCCCATGAGGAAGGTGATATAGGATGGGGCAGGGACAACAGGATTGATCCTGCCGTTCTCTGGGGAGAAAGTGGCATTTTCAAGGGTAGTGACGGGGAGCAGAGACGCAGTGGCACGGACTGCTCCAGGAAGGCCCATCTGCCTGGTCCTGTGCTTTCTCCACCCAGCCCAGGCCATGAGGCACCTCCTCTGCTGTGCACCACCCTCAGGCCCTGCCTGTGGCGCTGGAGGTGAGGTGGAGGGAGCCTGGATTCTCCACCCTAAGGGCAAGTGCTTTCCAGAAAGTGCTTCTGCTCCTCTGAGACCTGGAGGAGCCAGGACTCATCTGCTCAGACGTTCTCCCCTTTATTCTCACAAATCAGGCAGAGCCAGCTCGGCTCTCATGACTCCTAGGAAGTGGGTGCCAAACAGGGGCCATGGCCTCCTGGGGCAGACAGCAAAGCCGACCCCAGCCAAGACCCACTGAGTCGGAAACCCCAAGCAGGCCCAGGAGGCTATGTTCAGTCTCCTGAGGAACTGCACGGTCAGCCAGGCTTGCAGCTGCTGTTCTGCCCGATGCTTCTCTCCACTTCATTCCCCATCTCCGCTGCCCTTTGTGTGGCTCTTACTCCTGGACCCAGCAGGCACTGCAGTGGGGAAGGGTGGAGAGCTGCCCCGGCCCCTACCCAGGTGGCAGCTCTCAGGGAGAGCAAGTCTGAGGCTGCTCTGCAGCCTCCCCCAGCAGCAGCTCCACACCACACCCCCCATGGTCCCCTCAGAAACAAGCAGGCCCTCCCTGGCTCCTGGGGATCAAACTTTCATTGTACCCAGCCACGGGCCCCTCGGGGCAGGGGAGCAAGAGGCTTTGCATTGACCAGAAATCAGAGGGCGCACAGAGGAAGAGAGCCATCTGAAGAACAAAGAAAGCGAGAGAACAGGCGCAAGGAGGTCTCTCTGGAGAAGCTGTGGTGCCCCTGCCTACGCCTGCACCCTGTCCTGACAGCACACAGGAGGCCTAACTTCCCTTCCATGTGAGTTTTCTCCTCCAACTGGATTCGGTCCTTGTTTCTCTCCCTAGAGACATGTTTGCCCTTTTGTTATCTTAAACTGAAATTAAGTGGATCTACAGCACATGCGGGAGGCTCAGGCATGGTCTGTACCCTACCCCACCCGCCCTGTGCCGCCTGGGCTGCCTTCTTTACCTCCCCAGCTCTCCAGACCCATCTCCAGGGGAATCGAAGAAGCAGGAAAGATGGAGTTTTATGCCTAAAAGCCCCAGGGTCCTGTCCTGAGCGGCCCAAAACTTTCAGGCTCTGGGGACTTGGTAATGTGCCTGGTCCAGAACAGATGCCTTGATAAACTCTGGATGAGAGGATGGGCGATGGATGGAGGCGGGGAGGGATGGACAGGTGGAGGACAGGTAGGCAGGCAGCAGGCTGCCGGCACATCTCCATCTCAGGATTCTGTTAACCTATTCCCCAAGGCGGGAGGGCCAGGGAGGGAAGAGGGATAGGCTCCCAGCCCCAGTCTCAGACAGTGCCCTATGTGCGGAAGCCCCTCCACCAAAGATCTCCTGACCGACTCCACTGGCCTTGCCACCAGGCCCTCAGCCACTCTATGAGCAACTCATTCCTTCTCTTGTGAGCACTTTTGATGGCCAGTACTCACTGAGAACCTCCCACCTGCAAGAACTGTGCTGGGGACGAGGGAACAAAGATGAGGACGAGCTGCCGCTGTCCCCAGAAGCTCATGGCAGAGCAGGGTCACATAGAAACTTAGCAACAATAGTAAACAAGGAGTTTACTATTGCTGCCAAAGAGATCATTATGGTCGGACAAGGTGGCTCACACCTATAATCCCAGTACTTTGGGAGGCTGAGGCGGGTGAATTTAAGAATAAAATATGAAAAGTACTTTAGTTTAAAGCAAAAAGTTTGCGGGAGGCCAGGAGTTCAAGACCAGCCTGGCAAAGATGATGAAATCTCATCTTTACTAAAAATACAAAAATTAGCCCAGCATGGTGGTGCATGCCTGTAATCCCAACTACTTGGGAGGCTGAGGATGTGAATCACTTGAACCCAGGGGATGTGGGTTGCAGTGAGCTCAGATCACGCCACTGCACTCCAGCCTGGGCGACAAAGCAAGACTTTGTCTTGGGTGGGGGAAAAAAAAAGGAAACTGTTCATTAGCACACAGGGTGTTCCGCTCTGCCACGGCAGAGTATAGAGGACAGAACCAAGCCTGAGGGCTCAGGGAGGATGTGATGTGGAGACAGGAAGTGAACTTGGTGGAATGAGAGCTAAATAGCGTCTCGGGTACAGGACCTGCGAGTCACACTGTGAGGGTCTGCAGGGGGCATGACTAGGACACAACTGGGAACCTAGATTCCTCTTGGTGAAAAGGGACCCCTTAGGCTTGCAGCAGACGTAGTGCCGTGAGGGAACAGGCTGAGTCAGGTCTCTCCAGGCAAGCTTTGCTCATGGTCCATAGAAGAAGCGACCGGAGCCCGGACTCAGGGAGCAGTGGTGGTGCGAGGGGAAGACAGGCCGGGAAGAACTTCAGAGCTTATAAATCTGGACAGTTAAGGTGATCAGCTGGCAGAAGGGAATTGCCACTGATCTCAGTGAGGGGGTCAGTAATTCCATAGGAGAGGTGCGTCACTCAGCCTCTGAGCCATTTCTTCACCCTTTCTCCTAGCACAAACACCTCAGGGTTGTCATGAGCACGGAGTCGGGTCAAGTTGCACACATGTGCTATCACTCGGGGGCCCCCTCAATCCTCTCCTCCCTGGTCCTCCTCCTCCTCCTCCATTCCTATATCAGCATCCACCCAGCCATCTGCAGGCACAGGGCCCGGCTCTGCAGTGCCTGCCCTCCAGCCCGCCCTCTGCGCTGACAGGAGACAAAGCCCCTCACTGACATGGAGGAAGGGTGTCTTCTTCTCCCTTCACTGGAAAGACAGTTGGTCATGATTAGAATCTTGTCACCAGGGATGGGGCAACAGGGGCTTCAAAGAGAGGTCTGCAGGGAATAGGACTGGAACTGCAGCTCCTGGCTTCCTGGTGAGCACGGGGGTCATCAGAACTAGTGCAGGCCATGAGGAACACCAAAACATGAGTTGGGCCCACAGAGGTTGCATGAGGTAGGTGGGGTGCTCCTGGATGGGTTGCAGGCATGTGCTGGTATGTTCTTGTTGCATACACATGTGTGCACAGACAGACACCCGCTTTCCTGCTGTGTGTTCCTGACAGCAGACAGACACGCAGACCAGGCCACGTTCTGCAGGCAGGCGTGCAGCATACGGGGTGAGAGGCAGCAGCTGCCATGGCTGACAGCTCCAACGCTCAGACAGGCTGAGCAGCAGCCCGGCTCCCTGTGGTTCAGGCAGTTCTGGTGACAGTGATTGACATATAAGAGCATCCACCACTGTGGCCACCCAGGGGGCCTGTGGCACCATTCCCGATGTGCCCACCCATGCGGCAGACCACCAATGGACACCAACTGCCCAGAACCAGGGTGTACATGTGTGGCAGAGGCATCTCCTAGACAAAGCCAGCTCAACTGGCTCTGAACAGAAGACTGCTGATCCTTCCACAACCGAGACACATGGACAGCATGAGTCTTCAAAGCCAGGGTGCAGCTGAACCAAATATGGAAATCCACCCTTTCCAATGATGCAAACTGCCTGCTTTAAACCAATGCACTTTTCATACTTTATTCTTAAATTCAGCTGTTTGGTGTCTTTTTGCTTTTTGGGTTTTTGTTTGTTTGTTTGAGACAGGGTCTCTCTCTGTCACCTAGGCTGGGGTGCACGGGCACGATCACGGCTCACCGCAGCCTCGACTTCCCAGGCTCAAGTGATCCTCTCACGTCGGCCACCCCAGTGGCCACACCATCACACCTGGCTAATTAAAAAAAATATTTTTTTGTTGAGATGGAGTCTCGCTATGTTGCCCAGGCTGATCTCAAGCTCCTGGGCTCAAGTGATCCTCCCGCCTTGGCCTCTCAAAGTCCTGCGATTATAGGCATGAGCCACTGTGCCTGGCTGGTTTTATTTTTGCAATGAGAAAATTCTCAGAGTTCCAGTAAACGGACTTCTGAAATTCTTGCCAGGACAATGTTATTTGCAACAGTAATGGGTTTCCGTGCAGACGCAATCACAGGAGTGAGAATCACCTGAGGACCAGCACTAACCCTGGGAGTCCAAGTCAGCCTCATTGGACAGGGGCTTCAGAGAAGGCCTGGATGGAAAAACGAGCAGAGTCACAAAAGCTGTGCTCCGAGCAGAGAGAAAAGCCCAGTGAAAACGGCAAGGTGTGCAGAGCCTGGCAGAGTGAAAGTGCCCAATAGCTAGGCAGCAGGTGCATGGAGGGTCTGTGGGGATGTTGGCCACCTCCAGCGGGGCCTGGGGAGATTCTGGCCTTTGCTGAGAGAGGAACAGTGGAGGGGGATGTAGGAGAACTTGTATAGGATCTGGACCAGTCACTCAACTTCCCCAACCATGTTTCCTTACTGGGGGTCAATGGGAAGAAGGAGGCAACTGACACAGAAATGCTTTGCAAGCTGCCAAGTGGGTCCTGTTTGCAAGTCAGCACAGGGCCGTGGCAGAGGCCTGAGGTCCCAGGAGCTGCCTGGTGATGTCTAGGCTCACTTATGCCTTCTACTCAGCAGACTTCACTCGGGGCCTTAAAAAGCAAACAGGGCCAGGCCAGGCACAGTGGCTTATGCCTGTAATCCCAGAACTTTGGGAAGCTGAGGCAGGAGGATCACTTGAGCCCAGGAGTTCAAGACCACCCTGGGCAACATAGTGAAACCTCACCTCTACAAAAAAATGGACAAAAGTAGCCAAGCATAGTAGTGTGTGCCTATAGTTCCAGCTATTTGAGATGCTGAGGTGGGAGGATCACTTAAGTCTGGGAGGTTGAGGCTATAGTTAGCTGAGATCACACACCACTGTACTCCAGCCTAGGTAAAAGAGTGAGACCCTATCTCAAAAAAAAAAAAAAAAAAAAAAAAAAAAAAAAAAAAAAAAAAAAAAAAAAAAAAAAAAAAACTGGGGCCAGCCTGAGTGGTCACCATGAACGTTTACCATTTGCTATGGTCCCCAGAGTCACATTCCAAGGACCTGTTTCTCAACAGCCAGAGCCCATTTTCCAGGTCACTGAGCCCTATCTTGAGGGACCAGGACTCAGTGACAATCCCACCTGAGCTTGTGGGTGATGACATTTCTCCTTCTCTACAATGTGGCCAGAGACTGCCCCTCACCCATCCTTGCTCCAGCACCACCAGGGAACCACGTGGGTCCCAGCTGCAGGTCTCTGCAGCCCACGTTCTACAGCAAGTGCCAGTCCCCTCAAGAGTCTGAATACACAAAGGGACAATGGCCAGGCCACATGTAAAGGTGGAACTCTGACCCACAGCCTGCAGTAACCTGCCCAGGAAGCCAGACCACAGCCTCTGCAGCAATCAGCCCCCAAAGGCCAAGATTTGATCAATAACCGCCAACTTTCCTAAAATTTTCCCCATTTCCAGTTTAGTAGCACCATCCAAAGAAAGCCAAACATGCCCCACTTCCGCTCACAGAGAACAAAGGATGCCCCACTTCTTATTGGCTGCTTCTGGATTCCCCACGCCAACAACCTCCAATCAGCACGTATCTGAGCCTTCCCTTTCATCTGCCTCAAAGTGTCCCACTCTCCTGCCTCTTTGCATCTTTGCCAAATGCAGGTGATGGTGGCCGATACCTCCCTGGTCGCGGTAAGCTCTGAGCAAACAACCATTGTTGGTTCTCACGTGAGCACTCCTATGCCCCTGATCCATTCCAAATGGTGACACGACCAGCAGGCAGCTGCCGTCCTTGCAGTGGGGAATGCCTGTCACCCATGGCATCAAAAAACAAGAGCGAACAGGTGAGGGCTGAGAAGCACAGGTGTTGGACTGGGGACAAAGGGAAAAGTCCTGGGCCAGCAGTCAGGAGACCCCCAGCTCTTGCTCTCATGCCTTCCTGTGTGATCCTGGGAAGGTTCCTCAGTTGTCACAACAGAGCCTGGATCTGATCTGCAGTCCTCAGAGTGTAAAGACGCTGTCATCCTAAGAGTGTTGCTACTTGCCAGAACTTGCCACAACGGGTCCTGGGGGAGCCTGAGGCAGGAGAATCGCAAGTATGACCTCCCAGATTTCTCTCTCTCAAGGAACCAAGCAACCACTGAATCCCACTAAGGATTCAGATAAGCAGGCTCCTTCCACCAGGGCCAGGGGCTGCCCCACCTCCAGAATCACCTGCTCTAGGAAGCTGTAACAGGTGGCAGGTGTACTGGCGCTCCTGGAGGGAGGTAAAGTTATAGTATGCACATCATAGGGTCCTGATATTTGCATAACAACTATAGGAAGTGGAAAAGCTGCCTTTTCATATTTCAACTGTTGTTTAAATACACAAAGACCTCTTTAGAGCAAAGTAAATCTAGAATAGTATAACATTTTACAAAGGAACTTTCCTGTAGTGCTTCATCTCATTTTATCGTTTCAGCCACTGGGCCTCTACTTTACCCCCACTCTACAAAGAGACAGGCTCAGAGAAGTACAGCAACACACTCAGTGTCTACCAGCTAGTAAGTGGCAGAAAGGGGATTTAAACCTGGGACTGCCCATCTCTAACCCTGCTCTTGGAGTAGCCACACATCCTGGGGTTGTGTGGGGTTTCCAGCTGTCCCACGCACTGTCAAACCATACTCTAAGGGGCCCTCACCTTCTGCAAAGCTGCCCAGGGCTACCCCAGGAAGTGGGGCTGAGGCTGGAGGGACAAAGATTCAGTCCTCACTTGTCCCAACCAGGGGAAATCCTACTTCAGCCTGTTTTATGTACTGGGATTCTGGATGATATTTCTCTTGAGCCAAAGGTTCTGCTACTGAATTTAAAAAGCAGAAACCACTGGTACATCTGTTGTTCCTAACAGCCCGTTTATTCAGGCAGGACTTTGTGCAACAATCTATTTTTTTGTTTGGTTGGTTTTTGCTTTGTTTTATCTTGTTTTTGAGATGGAGTCTCACTCAGTCGCCCAGGCTGGAGTGCAGTGGCATAATCTCAGCTCACTGCAACCTCCCCCTCCCGGGTTCAAGCAATTCTCCTGCCTCAGCCTCCCAAGTAGCTGGGATTACAGGCATGCCCTGCCACACCCAGTTAATTTTTGTATTTTTAGTAGAGACAGGGTTTCACTGTGTTGGCCAGGCTGGTCTTGAACTCCTAATCTTAAGTAATCTGCCCACCTCGGCTGCTCAAAGTGCTGGGATTACAAGCATGAGCCACTGCGCCCTGCCAGGCAGTAATCTGGATGGAGAAATGCAGTTGGCATGCACACTGTGCTGCTGTGGTCACTGTGACAGCCTGGGTGGAATGCCACCTGCGTGATGCTGCAGGGCGGTTGTGGCATCTGCCTCCTCCTTTCCTTATGGCTTTGGGTCCCCAGCCAGGCCAGGGCTAAGTGCTGTACAGGTGCAGGGTGAGGTCAGGCCCAGCCATCCTGGCTCATGGCCCCCACATGAACCCCAGGATGGCACCGCAGAGAACTCCTCCAGCAGGTGGGCCAGCAGACGAGGGAAAGCCCAGCCTGAGCAGGAGGAGCTGGGGAGTAGTCAGTACTGGAAGTGCCTTCTGGACACGCCCTGTCCTCAGCCCACTGTGGACGGGGAATTGTGGTGATGGCTAACCTGCCGCTCTCCACACCTGTTTCCTTTCTGGCATTTCCAACACTTTACTGGAGTTTGGTTTCTGGGAATTCTCAAATAGGAGCTTGCAGAACCAACTCAAGAGCTTGTTAAAACACAGATTCTGGGGGCCCTACCCAGATCTGAGGGGGGCCTGGAATCTCTCTCTCCCCCAAGCTTTCAGTGGCCCAGAATCCCTAGGTGGTCTCTGCTGCGCTGGTGGCATCAGGGGAGCCCTGGGTGCCCAGGCTCAGGCTGGAATGAATAAAGAGGTGCCAAGCCCTTGTGCAGTGGTCGGGATATTTGGCAAGAGGCACCCTTGGGGGAGCAGCTCCAGGGCACCTAAGGAGGTGGGGCTGAGGCCCTGCTGTCCCCACAGAGCTCCCCTCCACGGCTCACCTTAGGGGACCATCTTGCTGCTAAATCTTGGGTTAGCGAATCTGGGAGCACCTGGTAATGTGCCAGCATTCAAAACCACAGAATCATCCCAGAGAAGTGATTTCATCCAAATATGGAGGGTAAGATATTATTTTTATACTAAAATACATGTGGTTGTTTTATGCAAGATGAAGCAAAATCCATATTAAAAAATTACCATAAAACATGGCCTTCCAGAGAAACATTCAGCTTCACCACGGAGGCCACAGCATGGAGACCCGGGTGTGGGCTCCCCCCATCCAAGGAGTCTGGGAAGCCCAGCCTCGCAGGCAGGTGCATTTGTTCATACAGGAGCCAGCCTGTCCCACCAGACGCTGCGAGTCCTCAGGGACCCAGGGCCTGCAGGGGGTCTCTGTGTGCCAAAGAAGAGATGGGAGGAGTGGGCCCTGGGGCGGGGGCAGGGCTTAGAAAAGCACAGGGGCACTCCCAACGAGGGGCTTCAGCCCTTGGAGAACCCTTTACTGGAATGGTACCCCAAAGTCCCCAGAAGCAGCTTCAGGGACTCTGCTGTGGGTGGGGCACATATATAGGGGAAGGCTCCATAGAATAAAAGCGTTGTATATGTAGAAGTTCCTCAAGTTATTGCCTATAATAGGAAAAACCTACAGAAAACCCCAGCATGTTCACAAGCAGGGGCCTGGCAATGCCACTTACAGCCCATCGAGCTGAGAAACCAGCAGAGGAAGGAGGGAGAGCGCAGCTATTGATCTGGAAGGACCTAGAACATGTAAACTGGAAAAAAGAAAATTCCAGAATGGCACATAAGACAATCTCATTTTGGCAGTAAGATGTGAATATTCAAAGATGCATTCAAAAATTCACAGGGAAAGGAATTTCATCTGTGTTTGCAATTTTTCTATACTAATTGTGTATTATTTGAGTCACAATGTAAAATGTTTCCCGCAGAGGATTTCCAGCATAAGGCAGAACTATTAGGGTAGAATGTCAATTTTCTCAGCACCGTGACATCTCTAAAATAGAAAGTTAAATACAAAACGGGGGCGACATGGAGCAGCAATCGGGACAGACCATAGGGTGAAACAGCAGAGTACGAAAAGGCGCGTGCACTGTGCCTGCAGTTGCACGGATGGCGCTGGGACGGGGTCAGACGAGAGCCCCAGCAGAAGGGGAGAGCGGTGGTGTCGGGATGAGCCGAGGTGAGGGTTTTTTCTGTCTTTAAGCGCTCTCTAACGGTGTAATAACGCTCTCTTGTCCCTAACCAAAACCAGGTTTACAAGACAAAGAAAAGCCAGGCCGGCCTGGGCTCCGGCTTTGTGCTGGCGACTCCCACCCTCCCAGCAGCCCTGCAGTGGAGCAGCCCTTCAGCAGAGCAGCAGCGCCTCGCCGCGGCCACGGTGGGGAAGGACCGAGGCTGGTTGCAGGGAAATGGTGGCTGCTCCAGGAGCGCCCAGAGCTAAGTCCACACATGGGGCAGGGCAAGCTGGGAAACGGGGGCTGTTGCACTTGCACAGGAACCAACGGCACGGGAGGGAGAGGGGTGCACAAATAGCCCCCTGAGAAGAACAGAAAGTCCCCCACCAAAGGGCAGGTGGGTGGCACCAAGAGAGATCAACAAGCCCAGCTGGGTGTCTGTGAAAGGCCGAGGTGGAAACCCAACTTCAAGGCACGGCTCTGCCACACACACGGCTCGGGCCAAGATCCTGCTGAACTCCTTTCTCGATTTTCCCATCTGTGAAAGGGGGATAATCCTGGGGCCTTGCCCACCTCCCAGGCTGATAAAGACTGGACTGGAGATGGCGTGGGGTCCTGGCTCTGCTATCTGCAGGCTGCAGGAACGTGGACGAACCACCTGACCCTGAATCTGAGTTTCCCACCACACAGAAGAGGCTGATGCCAGTGCAGGCCTCCAGGGCTCCGTTTCTTGACCTGTGCTCACAGTGGATCCTGAAAGCAGTTTGGTGAGTCATGACCTTTCCAAACATTGAAATAGAATAGAAAATATCCGAGTATGATACACTTAGTAAGGTTTTGTATGAGTTCTGGGAACTTTTGCTTCAGTTTTATGGGATGTTTATACATGTGTGTCCTGGGTCATAGCATATAATATAGTTTTTACTATGGGTTGTAGCAAGCAGTTTCAGAAATCCTGTCTTAACAGATATAATGAGATCATGTAGGCAAATGCTAACTTAGTTCCCCCAGCATTTCATAAACTCTCAAAAAATGTTACTTCTTATTTCTGCCAGAGGTGATAACGCTGATTCACCAGCACCTTGTCACACGGGTCCTTAAAAAGCAAGCCCAGCAGAAGACGTCTTGAGCCAGCGGGATTACTCTTAGGTGCTAAGCTTTCCCAGGATTCAGGGGCGAGGACCCCAGAGTACAGAGCTGGGGAGGGGGCTGGCCCCCCCCAACCAAGGGGTCCCAGGACAGCTGACACATCTCCCCTGACAGTCTGCTAATGAAGTAAGTAGGAAGTTCAAGGCAGCACTTGCCAGCCCCAAAGAGCATTTTCCTACCCAAAAAAGGAGCCGCTCTGCTAAGTGTGTTCTTCTGCCAAAGGCTGGCACAGACAACCAAAGTCCATCTTGGTTTGGCACTACGTGTGGTTACTCAGAACAACAGAGAATGTGAGTTCAAACAAAGCCTCACCCTTACCAAAATAAAGCCCAAGAAAGGCCTGCAGGGTTGGGCCAGGCTGATAAGGAGTGACTATTACAGGCTTGTCCCCACATCACCCGCTACTCTGGCTGCCTCTCCCTCAGGGCCGCCGACCCCACTCAAGGACAAGGCCAGCCACGGAGGGCCAGGAGGGGTGACTGCAGGGCACTTACTGTGCCTAGGTGCTGCAGGACCCTGGCTCCGGGGCCTGTTTCTGCTGCAGCTCCCCGAGCGCTGTGCACCCTTTTCCAGTGTGAATCCTCACCCCTGGACGCTGGCCTCATGGCTACCCTACAGCCCACCCTTCCATAACCCTCCCCACGAAGAAGGCCTTTCCAGAGTGGGCTGTGATTTTAGGACAGAATTCTGCATGCTGATGAAGCTGAACTTACCTCTGCCTAGTTTCTACTGGGCTCTAATTCCTTTCTGGGGCAGGACCTACAAGAAAGGACTCACTCATCTGGCGTCTGAGGACTTCGGTAAACGGCTAAGAGACATTCGTTGTGGTAGAGAGCGGGGAGAACAGCACCCCTGGCCTGGTCTGATTCCATTGAAAGATGGGGCCATGATGATAGCTGATTGCTAAATTTACATAACTCAGTTCATCTTCACAGGAGCCCTAAGAGGTTGGTACGACCATGAGCCCATTTTCACTGAAGAAAACCAAAGAAAAGAGATTGTAAATGGCCAGAGATCCATGGCTGGTGAACGGCCCTGTGTGGAGGCAGGGCCAAGGTGAATGCTCCTGCTATGCAGATGATGCAGGCCCAGAGCTGCAGCTACCTCTGCGAGTTCTGCAGCTGGAAGGAGCACCCAGTCCTCCCACACTAGCCGGATAGGTCCGCAGCCTGCACTGCTGAGCTGTCACGGGGAGCCTCTGCCAAGCTTCAGTGCAGAGCCACAAGCGGAGGACATCCTGTGACCCAGGCAGGGAGGCGATACCTAAGCCCAGCCCCAGAGACACGGACACCACCAAGGGCACACAGAGAGCTGGTTCCCCCAAGCACACCAGGCCAAGGCCTCGTGGCCCAGATGCTTGTGAGGGGGCGACCTGGGATGCTCAGGGCTTTTCTCAGATTCCAGGGAAGGGGGATGTCATCTCCAGAAAGCCTGGAATACACCAAAGGGACCCTCTCGACAACGGGAGACCAACCGCATAATGCCCAGAGGGTCCAGCGCCTCCTCCTCCTCCAAGGATTCCTCAGCATCCTCGCCCTTCAGCCCCTGGATAGGAGGACCCTCTTCCGCCACTTGGTCTTGCTGCTCAAAAAAGTCGAAAGCCTCTTCATCATTCCCGGTCTGGCTGTCTGTGCCATCCAGGACAGAGGAATCTCTGCTGGTGAGCCCTGCAGCCCCTGGGGATCTGGTACCTGTGGAGGAAGACAGAAAAAATGGGACTTGGTAACCACCCCAGAGCCAGGGGAGGCATCTTGCCACACTGCACCCTCCCATGCCAGGATCTGAGGTCAAGGGCTTCCTGCAGCCTCCTGGGACCAAACTTGTCCCTCCTGGGACCTGAGCAGGAGGGAGAGTCTGGGTGGATAGAAGGTGACCTCTGTTTCGGGGGCAGCCAAGTGCCTGCTGCAGCCCCCCAAGGGCTGATGGGCACCAAGGAAGCCTGGAGTGAAGTGGTCACCAGTGAGAGCTTCAGAGCAAGACAGGGGCAGCGGTTCCTGAACCCAAGACCCAGAGCCTGTGTGCACAAGGATGGCCCCACCCTCCTCCTGGGTGAGCCATGGGATAAACCAGCCAGGGCACAGGGTGATTCAACAAGAACCAGTGCAGCCAGAACCGTTTACAGTCGGAGGCGCGGCAAGGGGCTCTGCAGACGGAGACCTGCTCCAAGAGTCTGGGCACCTGGACGGTGGACTGGATGGGTGCTCAGCGTAAGCATGTGGAAGATTCCAGAACAAACGGTGACCACTCCATTACAAACTGGCTTAGATCAGCACTTCTCAAAGTGTGGTCTTCAGACAGAGAATGCCCCCTGTGTGACCACAATGAAGTAAGTACAGAAAGCGAGAGTAAGCATCCAGAAACTTCCATAGCATCCTGCCACCATCACAATACCCAAGCATGCTTTTGTATTTGTGAAAGTATCCATCTGTGACAGGCTGGGAATAAAAGAGCTAGCCCTTGCCACAGACAGTTTGAGAAGCATGGGCTCAGACTATTTGTTCTTCTCTATCCCAGTGCTTACTGGGTAGTTTATCTTTAAAACAACTGACTTTTAATAAAATCACATTGTAGGTAAAGAACTTAAGTGTCTGGCATCCAGGATGCACTGAGTGATAATGATGATATTGTATTACGTGATGCTCTGTTATTTTACTTGGACAAATGTGAAAAGGCCATTCAAAATCTCCCAAACCTTCAATTTCATGTCATAAGCATCTTACATTTAAACATCACAAAGGCCCTATGAGAGAGATCCCAACTGTACATCCATCTTGCAGATGAGCAAAGTGAGGCATAGAGCAGCTTGTTTCTATCCTGCCTCTCCACAAGAGAGGGCCTGGGACATCCTGAGCATCTCTCCCAGCTATGGCTGAACTGGAACCTCTCGGCACAGTCTACCCAGCCCCAGAGATAGGCAAGGAAGGAAGGGTTGTGACCTTGGAAGAAACAAGGGCAGAAGAGAACCCAGACCCGTGCGAGGGGCACCGACATGGCCACAGGACACCTGGGCTGTGCAGCTTGTCCAGTCCTAGGCCTGTGCATTCACCAGTTTTGCTTCTCTTCCCCACCTTTCGCTTTTAAAAATTTGTTTTATTTATGGTCAACTTTCTTTTGAAAACTTCCCTTCTGTCTTGTGGAACTAGGAGATCCACAGTAGCTGGGAAAGAGTTAAGCAGACGGATGTAAAGAGGGGAGAAGTCAAGGGGTGGGAGTCCAGCACCAGCCGTGGTGAGAACCTGCCCTGCCCTGGGGGCATCTGTGAGACGAGGGCCTACTTCTGGGTTGACAAGGCTAACTGAGGAGTGGGGTAAAATGGTAGCCACCATTTACTTTGTGGTTGTCTCTGTTCTAAGCACTTTGCATGTGTTAGCTCAGTAACTTCTCATAACGACCTGTCAGCCCGGCTACTCCCACCTTACAGATGAGAAAACTGCGGAGAGAAGAGAGGGCTGGGACACCCATGGGAAGGGCCTGACATCTCCACCACTGAGGGCAAGGGTGCTGGATCAATTCCTCAGCCTGGAGCTGTCCCCATGACTCTTTCTGTGGGGGCACAGGTGAGAGGCACATGTCCCCAGGGGCTGGTGACCAGCCTGGCTGTGAGAACACAGCTTTCCCGGGATACTGAAGGTCCCTAGGGCTGGCTGGCAGGAGGCAGAGGGGTGTGTGGGGTGTCTGTCAGGGGGTTGTATGTTGTGCATGGTCGGTTGGGGGGCATCGGGCAAGCTCTAGGAATGGGGCTGGCCAGGAAGACCATGGATGGGGGTCACACTATGGAGAATGCCCACTGTGTGAGCCCCCACCTGACACCCAGACGTTCAGGCCCTCAAGGGCAGGCCTCCTTCTGCCCACCATCCAGCCAAGGATGTCAGTGAGGCCGCCTGCCTCATCAGCCTGGCTGAAGCCTCCAGGCTGCAGAGGCAGCTGCGGACATGCTCCCACCGGAGCAGGGCAGCAGGGCCTAGTTCTGGGCGGGGCAGACCTGAGGGACATGGGGCAGAGCCTCGGGTACCTAAGAACTCTAGCAGCTCTGGGCTGCCTGCCAACTCAGCATCCTTGGAGACACAGCGCAGGATCTCATTGAACACGGCTCTCCTCTCCCGGATGTCAGACTCCCCAACAAACAGGACCTTCCTGGGGAGCGGGGGGAGGCTGGCTGCTGCATAACGACTGCTCAGTTTCTGGTAAAACTCCTCAATCTCGCTGTACTTTTTGGAGACCTGGAATGAGAGGAGCATGTGGTTTCTTGAGTGAAGAGTGGCAGGGAGTGCTCCTTTCTCACCCCGAACAGGGGTCCCCGAGGCCCGGCAGCCACAGGAAGCGTGCCAGGCACGCCCGTCTGCTGCCCCTCCGCCTGTCTCCCAGCCTCAGGCTCCAGTCCTTAACCCTCCTAGCCGATAGCAGATTCAAACATCTTAGTGGCTCAGAGGAAACATGCAATAACGGTGCCATTCTGGGCACTGTCACAGGTCCAGGTAAAAAGATTCAATACAGGGAGCCCTGCCCGGCCTGCAGGTGATCAGGGCCACTGAGTTCATTCCCAGCTTTCTGCGTATCAGGAGGGTGATCTCACCGGCTGGCAGGTCATCTTCCTGCAACACCGTGAATCACCTGTTCTCAGCACCGACCTCATTCTCCCGTGAACCAGCGCAGCCTTCAGCGGGCCAGCCCACACAAGCAGTGGAGACAGATATTTCCAAGGCTGATTCTCTGCCCCACGTCAGGCAGGACCTTCACACGCAGGCACCCGAGTGAGACAGGCCAGGACTCTTGCTGTCGTCAGAAGGCGGCCTTGAACACCATCTGACTCAGAGAGGGCAGCACTCAGCTTCCCGTGGGGCCAGCGGGTGACTCCCGCCGCCTCCTCAGCCTCTCCCCACAGCTCCTGGGCAGCTAAGTCTTCGCTCCTCCACTCATGGAGCTCCTGCTGCATGTTTACTCTGTACACGGACACCCCAGCAGGCTCTCGGCCTCACAGTGGTTTCAGTCCATCACCATGTCTGTAACCCTGTGGGTGCTCAGCAAAGTCACCTGCTGTATACACACACCATCGGTCTGGCACCTACCCTCACTCCTAGCTCCTCTGTACTTTCCCCATAGACTGGGCCTGTCTACCCCGACTGAAGTGTGGATCACTCATTCTTATGCTCCCAGGCCGGGGCTGTGCCCACCGTGTGCCACTGGAGTGCTGGCGTGCAGGGGCTGTGGGCATCTGATGCCCTCTGGCTCGGGGGGATCCCTTGGTGCAGGGTGTGTCTGGAGCACACCCCTTGGCTCCAGCAACACCACCCAGAATGCCCAGCCTGCAAAGGGTCAAGATACCAGGAGGCAGCTGAGGGGACTTCAGAACCTCCAGTGGGGAGTCATCTGGAACAGGTGCTCCTTGCTGTTATCAGCACAAGAGCCTGGCTCCAGACTTTCCTGAAAACAGCCCTCAGGGAAACGCACGTGGACCCCTTCGCAGAGCGATTGCTGTAACACAGGCTTCAACAGCAGCTGACTCCAGCCCCGCCCGCAGAGCAGGCCACGGTGGGGGCTAGGCGCCCTCTGCTGGCCCAACTGCTCCACTCAGGCTCAGACCACAGACCCAGCAAACCCAGGCTTCGGGAACCTCCATCTCCAGTGCACTGGCAGCGTGAGTACCCTGGAGCTGTAGGCCTGGGCTCCCACCCCACCCGGGGCCCACGTCCATCAGGGGTTCAGGCAGGGTTTCTCGGGTGGGCTCCTGCGCCAGCAACAACAGAAGGCCAAGTAAGAGGCCCTGAGCAGAGGAAGCTCAAGGTTGAGAACTCATATTGATCTGGTGCCCCCGTGTGCCAGGCACTGCTGAGGATGGGGCAGACAGCCCTGTAACTTTAGTAAGCTTGTGGGTGTCTGCACTGCTAGCACACCCAAGAGCCTGCACAACCTCCACTGCAGTGCCCCTCCTGGGGCCACTTTTACTCCATGGTCAGCAAATCAGTACATGTTTATATTAAAACACATACGCCCTTTTAAGTAGATACAAAATGCTCATTAATTCTTTGAGTTAAATCATGAAACATCAAAGAGACTTCAGGCTTGGGGTATGTCACTGTGGGCTCCATCCTGAGATCCCATGGGGAATAAAGGAGTTCTTTGCCCTTGCAGGCACTTTCAAATGTTTGACAAGCCCCTGCACCCACACTCCACAGGGAGTGGGCATCACTGACTAGGAAAAAGTGGCACTAGTGTGATGCATGGAGGTGTTAAAACATCCTCACGTACACCTCACATGTAAGGCCAGCCCTCTGCACAGAACCACGTGGGCTGGGTTGAAGCCCAAGGTTCCCAGAATGCTCCCTCCTTCGTGCCCGGCAACATCAAGCTCAAATACTCTCCTCTTCTGCTTCTGTCCCTGAAAATGTGGGTGCATTGAGCCCCAACCTGGGTCAAGTCAAACTACCAGGAGCTGCAAAGCGCCCTGCAAAGCAGAGCCACTCTCAGAGCAATGCAGGTCCAGAATCACCCCTGACATCACACGTTGCTTCTCACCAAGAGTCGGCCACAGAAGCAATCAAATGAAAAACAGCATTGCTATTCTAGACGCTTCCCATGACATTGTTGAATGTCCCTTAAAATCGTGTGGCTGGGTGTGGGGGTTCATGCCTGTAATCCCAGCACTTTGGGAGGCTGAGGCAGGAGGATTGCTTGAGCCCAGTTTGAGGAGTTTGAGACCAGCCTGGACAACGTAACAAGACACTATGTCTACCAAAAATAAAAATAAAAAACAAAAAGCTGGGCATGGTGGCGTGTGCCTGTAGTCCTAGATACTTAGGAGGCTGAGGCAGGAGGACTGCTTGAGCTCAAGAGTTCCAGGCTGCAGTGAGCTATGATCACACCACTGCACTCCAGTCTGGGGAACAGAGTGAGATCCTATCTCTTAAAAAAAACATTTGTGCTGTAAATTTCTCTTAAAATTTAGTGTCTCTTTCAACAGGTCACCAGAAAGATGCAACTTGTTTCCCTTTTTATCTTGGCTGCTAGGAGACTCCACGCTAGCCCCGTGTCACTCCCCGCTGTACTGCGGGGTCTAGTTCATTTCACCTTTGTCCTAATAATCCTGTACCTGTGTCTCTTGGTCTCCAGCTGTAGGTCCTTTTCACAAGAGGCCAAATGGTAAATAATAAGTGAATGAGTGTGTGATCTCAACCCTCTTGAAATTCTCTCCTCCCTTAGCTCCTGTGACTCCGTAGACATCCAGTTCTCTCCTTTCTGCCTCAGCTACAGACTCCTCTTTCTCCCCAAGAGTCTTAAACCCCTGGCATCCTCAGGATTTCCTTCTCAGCCCTTCTCTCTGCTTTCCACATCTGTTCTCTGAACAACTTCATCCACTCCCAGATTTGTAGTATCACCTGCAAGTTGATGACACCCTAGCCTGCATCTCAGGCCTGAGCCTGTACTGAGCTCCAGCCTCACGTATCCATTCACAGGGCGGACACTTCACACTCCACATGCCCCCTGGATCTGCTCCTCTATCATATTCTTTATTTCAGTTGGTGGAAACAGTCAGCAAATGTGGTGCATGTTACCCCGTAAACATTTTCAACGCTCCCTGTCCCTTCCATACCAAGCGCAATGGCCTGCTCCAAGCCCTTGCTTTGGGAAGGACCATATTGGCCATGTATCTGGGGTCGCTGACACCTGTTTTGTTCCTTCCAATCCAACGCCATGCTCACAGCAGATTGGCTGGTTAAAGGCAAAAGGGCCCATGTCACTCTCCTGCTTAAAACTCTCCTTGGCTGAAGGTTAAGTCCAGGCTCCCGCACACTCTCCACAAACTGGATCCTGCCTGTCGCTCACCTTCATTTTCCCCACTTCCTCCCAGGACCACACTCAACTGTGCAGAGTTCCCCACTCAACATCCTGCTTCCAGCCTCCGTGCCTTTGCTTAGGCTGCGTCATCTGCCAGGACACCCTTCTCGCCTCTTCTGCGGAGCCCCACCTGCTCCTCAAAACACAGCTCAACCACCACCTCTTCCAAGAAGTTTCCCCAGGGTGAGTTAGGTGCCCCTTCTCTATATCCCCAGACCCCCCATGTGCTCCTGTCCCCATCTGTATCTGTCTCTTTAGAGGTCTGCCTCTCCATGGACTGAGGGCATCTGATTCACTCTGTGTCCCTTCTGTCTAGCACGGTCTGGTACTCCAGGCCCTGAGCAAGCAACAGACAGAGAAGCACCTGCTCCGGATGCTACTTGAACCCTGGTGGACAGGTGTGTCTGCCCGCCTGGACCCCGGGCACCCTCGAAACATCCTGGCCAGAGCCTCCGGCTCACCAAGAACTGGACGACATCCTCGGGCCTGTGCTTGGCCGACTTGAACGCAGCCAGGCGGGTCACCACCAGGATCTGGTACTCCACGTGTCCAGACATCATCTTGCCCCGCACCTCCTGGTGCTGGGGCACAGTCAGGTCGAGGCCAGTGTGGGCATTCTGAAGTCGCCTGCCAGAGGAAAAGAAGGCAGGTGGGGTTCAGGGTCAAGGCAACAGGCTTCCCGAGCAAAGTGTGGGTAGGGCCTCCGGGTGCCTGACAGGCCTGGGTGCCAGGCGACTGCTGGCTGTCCTCGGTGGTCACTGCTCCAGGCCACTCATCCCGCCACACCAGCCCCTCATAAGACTGGCTTCCCAGGCCTCGGGCCTGGTCCTGCCTTTGGGTTGCTCAGGGACAAAGCAGGAAACGGGAAAGGATGGGGCTTGTTGAAAGGGATCGACACAAACTCTGGGCAGACTGGGTGGGAGCAGCGTCCCAGTGCCTGTACTCAGACCAAGGAACATGCCTGGGGTTGCAGAGACAACAAGGGACTGAAATCCCAGCTGGAGACAGGCACCTCTCTTTGGCTAATGGGCAGGAGGGCTGCTATAGGCCCCCTGGGGCAGGGGACAGGGGATGGGCACTGGAGGCAGGGCCCTTGTGACCCCCGTGGCCCAGAGAGGCACTGACAGGCCTGTCCCTCATGTGGGCAGTGGATGCTGCCCCTCGAGGTGTAGAGAGGATGCATCGGCAAAACATCACCACTCTTGGAGACTTGTAAAATGCAATTCGAATATACTGAATTGTATGACGAGCAAAGAAATGATGAGATGTTTTCCTTGAAGTGGAAAAAGTTATTAAATACATCCCTCATCCTACGTAAGGTGAGACACAGACCTGTGCAGACTAACGTCCCTCACGCAAATGCCTCTGGCAGGACATGCCAGGCACCCTCTGAGCAGCTCTGACCATCAAGGTGAGACCGCCTGTGTGCCGGGCAGGACCCTGAAAACACAGGAGGGGCTTCTGGAGCTTAACCTGTGTCTGGGGCAAGGCCCCTCCCTCTCTGGAATTATACCCCAATCCATCAAATCCCCCCGGCCTGAGCACTCCTCCCACACAGACCCCTCACATCCCACGTTAGGCCACGTGGTCACCAGCACGACGCTGCTGTCACCAACTGATGAAGCCTACAGTGATGCGCCTCCTATGCCGTGTGTGCCACCCAGTGACTGTGCTGTACACACAAGGAATATCCTTCCGCAGTGTAGGGCACCCCAGGAAACCTGCCTTCAGGTGGTGAAAAGTGGGCGAGGGCCGAATGGGCACTGGGAGGTGCACATGTACAGCCAGCCCTCTGCCAATGGCACTGAGTTCACGCGGTGTGCACTCGCGGCCTGGTGTCGCCCACGGTGTCACTGTCACCAGTGTGGAGGAGGAAGGTGAGGCTGGATGCTGAGGGGAGATGCGCTGGGCTCTAGGAATGTACCTTTGTGAAGTCACTTCCGTTTCCTGCAGCCCTGCGAAGGAGCTCTGCTACTCAGACCCACTTAAAAGACAGGGAAACAGACCCTAACAGGAAAGAGACTGCCCAGGTCTCACCCGGCATGAGGTGGAGCTGCGTTCAATCCCAGACAGCTGCTCCAGAGCCCAGGTGGCCTCTCATGGGGCAGGCATGAGAAAGAAGCCAGGCATCATTTCTTTAGGATCATGATGAAAACGAGGTACACGGGGGTGAAAGTGACAAGAAGGGCGGTGCCTGAGCTGGGGGGAGGTCCTCTCAGGGGTAGGAAGGGGATGGAGCAGATCCAGATGGGCATCTCCCACCATCCAGCTCCCTCACAGCACCCCACATCCAATGGTTCTCTGACCACGCCAGAACCCACAATCCACAACCCCACCCCTTTTCCAGGGTCCCATTCCATTGCTGGAATCCCTCTGCCTCAGGCCCAGCTCCCCTGACTTCTTACCCAGGGCTGAGCTGGCCTGGTCAAAGCCCACTTCTCCAGTTCTCTGCTTCCTTCACCCTGTGCCCAGGTGGCTCAATGTGACTGGGCACAGACATAGTGCAAACATGCAGCCTGTTCCCATTGAAATTCACGGCTGCAGACTTGAAGGCACAGCACCGCACCAGGCTTGGCAACCCTACCTCGCCCTAGATGTGGGGTTCTCAAGGTGTGGTCCCTGGATCAGGATCAACGTCGCCTGGGAACTTGTAAGAAAGGCATGTTTGGGCCTAGGGTGGCCAGCAATCTTGTTTTCTCAGTAAGCCCTCCAGCGACTCTGATGCATCTGGGCCTACTCCGTCACCCTCCCACTTCCCTGAACCCACAGGAAAACTCTTTCTCTGCAGGGCCAGGTAGCAAATATTTCAGGCTATGCAGGGTATCTGGTCTCCGCTGCAGCTGCTACGGAGAGTACATAAACAAATGGGGGTGTGGTGGGCAGGATGTACCCTACACCAAGCTTCTCCAACTGTAATGTGTGTGCAACCCCCTGAGGATCCTGTTAATATGCAGATTCTGGTTCTGCAGGCCCGGGGTGGGCCTGAGAGTCATCATCTCTAGTAAATTCCCAAGTGATGTGGACACTGTTGTGTGCTGCTCCAGAGACCATCAGAGAACATCCTGGGCTTCACTGTCACATGTGCCCATCAGCCTGCAGCTGCTCCCTGATAGCTGCCCTCTCCTGGGACTGTAGACAAACTGGCTGGCTGCTCCTAAGGCCAATCTTCTATAAGGGCAGCGGCTCCGAGCCCCTCCCACCTACTCAAGGACATAGCTGCTGCAGCTCACCCCTCTTTTCCGAACCATTGATTTTCCTTCCTTACTGGCCCACTCATTAGCATGCAACCACGCTCTGACCGCTCAGTAACAAAAGCTGTGCTTTGACCTGACATTCCCCTTGCTCCGTTTCCCTCCTGCCCTTTCCAGCAGAACTTCTCAACAGAGGGCCCCATATTCATGGGTTCCTCTCCTCCTGTTTGATTTTGAACCTGTTCCAGCCAGACTTTGGTCTTCAAACTGCCCACGTCCAGGTCACCTGTGACCTCCGTGTTGTTAAATCCAAAGGTGAGTCCTCATTTCTCCTCTGGTCTCACTTGTCAGCAGCAGCGGGCACAGTCAGCCGCTCCCTCCTTCAAGCTCTGCCTTCACTGGCGGCTGGAGCGCCCCTTCCCTCTTGCTTCTTCTCTGCCCACCCTGGCCACTGTTGCTCAAACAGGAGGAGAGGAACTGCTTTGGATGGTTTCCCTTGATGGCATCCAGAGCACCCTCCTTAGATCTTCTTCCTCTCACTGTACCCCTCCCCAGGTGATCTCATCCAGGCTCCAGGCTTTAAATACCGTTTCCGAGCCAATGGCTCCCCAACTCCCATCTTTAGCCCACTCTCCCCTCACGGCCAGCCCCCTTCCAGCTACCTGCCTGACATTCCCACTGGGCTGTCAACGAGCTTCTCAAACTCACCTGTCTACACCAATGCTGCTCCCACCTCTCCCCAAGCCTGCTAAATGGCAGCCTCATTCTTTCAGCATCTTAGGCTGAGAGACTTGCTGTGAGTCTTGACTTCTCTTTCTTGTTCTCATATCCAAGCAACAGCAAACTTGAAAGCTCAATCTTCAAAATATATCCACAACCCAAACATTTCTCACCCTCATGGCCACCATCACCCTGGGCCAAGTTACCACTGGCTCTATGTGGAATCCTACAAGCAATCCTGCTCAGCATAGCGGTCAAAGGATCTCTATAAACCATAAGTTGGGTCCTATTGCACTTGAAATAAAACCCGATGGCCCCTCCACAGCCTTCAAGCCCTTTCCTGATGATCCCTCACTCCCAAGCTTGCCTCTTCACCCCATCACCTAACACTCTCCCTGGGCTCACTCCACTCCAGCCATACCAGCCTCGGGATCCTGCTGTCCTGTCCTCCGAGTACACACTTTTCCAAGATTTCTTTTTCATGGCTGTCTCCCTCAGGGAGCTTGTCAGGCATCTGCCCAGGGGCCACTCCATCAGAAAGATGCCCCTTGACCACACCGTAGAAAATAGCATGCGTGCCTCCTACCACTCTGTTGCCCCCACTGTTTTGTTTTCCTTCATAACATGTATCATCCCTGACATGTAGATTTGCCTACTGTGCCTGTGCCCCCATTAAAGCTCTCTGAGAGGGACTTGTTTGTCTCCTAGAACTTGGGCCAGTACCCGGTACAGAGGAGGCTCTCAATAAACACCTGCTGGTTGAATTCAAGCTTGAGTGCATGTGGCAATGACAGGTGGGAGGAGGCTGCACTGGAAAGAGGAGCTGGGGTGTGACTGGGAAGGGCCGGCCTTGCTGCTGGGCTAAGGGGTTTGAACTCACCCTGCAGGCAAGATCCTTGGGTGTGCTGGTGCCCTCAGCAAGAAATGAGCACGACTCATGTGGCCTTACCACCGCCAGCGCCCCCACGCCTGTTAACAAGATATGTCCAGGCTGTGCAGCTGGGCAGGGAGGGAAGCCACCCACCCCTTCCCAGCACCCAACACCAAAGTCACACCCCATCCATCTGCATGTGGCCGACGGGCATATACTACTGACGTTGCCCATGTCTGCCAATCTCAAACCTCCAATTCACAAAAAAGGAAACTGAGGCTTGGTGAGAGGAGGTGACGTAAGCGGCAGTAGGGCAACCTCTTCTGCCCATGAAGATACATCTGTAACCACACTTGATCATGCAAGACCAGGCAGGCTCCGACATCAGGGTTTACAAAAGGAATCATACCTTTCTAGACCTTAAGTCACAGGGAATTCCCGATTGCAACTGGAAGATCAACAGTTGGCTGGGTAACACGTTCATTTATGTCATAAATTGGCATCTTAGCCTAAGACTTTGTGTAGGGAGAGCAAGGGTGAAGTGTATGAAAATATTTGAAGTAAGTCACTTTACAGCGTTTTAAAGGCGGAAAGAAGTAAAAGCCTTGCCAGGATCCATCCTAGGCTGAGTCCTCTAGGCCTCGATCAGGAGCGATCCACTCTGCATCCTCCACCTGGACCCCTCCGAGGCCTTTTCTGTAACTTGCGCTTTCCTGAGCTGCCTCGCAAGCAGCGACCAACTCTCCCTGGTCTCTCATCAAAGTCATCCTCCCAGAAACCGGGTTCCTGCCCTGTACTGTGTTCCCATGGCAACCTGAGCTTACTACCCGCTGCTGGCATCACCCCCTCTCCACCGCAGCCCCCTGCCGGGCGAGCCTGTCTGATTCACCCCGGTCCCCTGTGCCCAGCACGGGGCCTGGGACGCAGGGAGCGCTGAAAGGATGGAGAAGTAGGTTTTCAGGCCCAAAAGAGAAGAACCCAAGCCGATAGGAAAGAAGAGCAGAGTCCCCACTGCGCCCGCCTGCACTGAGCCAGTCAGTCCCAGGCCTCCCGCAGTCTTTGGCGAGTTCTCTACCCTCTAGAGGGCCTAAGTTTCCTCATCCGTAAATCGGGGGCGCCACCTCTCCTGCAGGACGGTGCAGGGGCCCAGCCGGGATAAGCCACCGGGGGCGCTGGGGAGACCTGCTCCGGGTCCCGGGCCTGGGAGGCGGCCGCCTCCCCCTGCCTCTCCGCCCGGGCGCCCCGGACTGCGAGCTGCGCGGCGTGGGGCACGGGGGTCTGGCTCACCTGGAGGTGACGAGCACCGCCGGGGAATGCATGACGGCCGCGGGGGCTCAGGGCGGGGCGCGCAGTCACGGGACACGGCGGTGCCCGCGTCACCGCGTCCCCGCCCCGCCTCCCGCCGCCCTGGCCCTCCCCCTGGCGGCCGCGGCCGCGCAGTTCGCGCCTGTGGCCAGAGGCGGGGCGCGGCGCGGCGGGAGTAGCCACTA